>NC_062217.1:91635286-91867595 GCF_902686445.1 Sciurus carolinensis
CACACGCACTTCAGATAGAGCACTTATCTCCAAAATTTATAAAAACTTACAAAACTTTACACCAAAAATACAAAGAACCCAATCAATAAACGGGCCAAGGAACTGGACAGACACTTTATAGAAGAAGATATACAGTTGATTAATAAATATATGAAAAAGTGTTCAATATCTCTAGTAATTAGAGAAATGCAAATTAAAACAACTCTAAGATTTCATCTTACTCCAATTAGAATGGCTATTATCAAGAACACAAGCAATAGTAGGTGTTGGCATCGATACTGGGAAAAAGGCACACTTGTACATTGCTGGTAGAGTTGCAAATTGGTCCAGCCACTCTGGAAAACCATGTGGAGAATCCTCAAAAAACTTGGAATGGACCCACCTTTGACCCAGTTATCCCACTCCTTGGTTTATACCCAAAGGACTTAAAATTAGCATACTACAGTAACACAGCCACATCAATGTTTATAGCAGCTCGATTGACAATAGCTAGATTGTGGAACCAACCTAGATGCCCTTCAACAGATGACTGGATAAAGAAACTGTGGTAAATATACACAATGGAATATTATTCAGCCATAAAGAAGAATAATATTATGGTATTTGCAGATAAATTGGAGAATATCATACTAAGTGAAATAAGCCAATCCCAAAAAACCGAATGCTGAATGTTTTCCCTGATAAGTGGATGATGATATATAGTGGGGGTGTAGGGGTGGGGGGTGAGAGAAGAATGGAGGAACTTTAGATTATGTAGAAGGAAATGAGAGGGAGAGGGGTATGAAAAATGGTGGAATGAGATAGACATCATTACCCTATGTACATGTATGATTACATGAATGGTATGAATCTACATGGTGCACAACCATAGAAATGAAAAGATGTACTCCATTTAGGTACAATGAATCAAAATGCAGTCTGTAAAAACAAAAAAATAATTTAAAAAAAGAATGAGAAGTTGTACTCCATTCATGTATGATGTGTCAAAATGCATTCTACTGTCGTGTACAACTAATTAGAGCAAACAAAAAGAAAAAAAGAAAAAAAGAAACATACACACACAAAACAAAACCTATATTGAAACTCGTTCCCTGGTTAACAGTGTTGAGATGTGGTGGGACCTTTAAGAGATTGTTAGGTCATTAAGAGATATTAATGACTTTCCCACTGGAGTGAATTTTGGGTTTTTTTATAATACACTTTTCTTTTGTGGTTTGTCTCTTTTACCCACATTTGCTTTTCTTTGCATTTTCCATCTTGTTATGACTGCAGCCTGAGGACCTCACTAGATGGCAGTCACTTGATCTTGTACTTCCAGCCTTTGCAACAATTAGCTAAATAAACCTCTATTCTTTATAAGTGATCTAGTCTCAGGTATTCTGTTATAGCAATAGAAAATTGGCTAAGATAGTGTCCTAACCCGGGGCAGTGAGTAGTTCATGGAGGAGTTCACATTTCATATGGGCAGAGGAGGGAAGGAATGACTGTTGGCGACAAGGTAGGAAGACTTTGTGCTTATGATTTAAGGTTTGCTAAACCTTAAATTGCTCAGAGTGTCAAGGTCTTTGAATGTCAGTCTGAGGACTTTATTCTGTGGACAAAAGATTGGTAAATTGTGGGGGAGTGCATTAATTGTCGGCATCACTCCACAGCCGGAATCTTCCTTCCTCTGTCCTAGATCTAAATCCTCTGTTGCAGGATTCGCTTGGATGGCTCCCAAGTTAACTATGTTCTCAAATTTATATGTCGAAGCCCAAATCACCATATAACTGCACAGTCAAGAACTGCTTAATGAAGGGGAAGTTCTGAGAAGTGTGTCATTAGGTGAATTTCCTTTAGTGTGTATATCTTACCATGTGTGCACTTACACAAGCTAGATGGCATATGTCAATCACCTGACATGGTCTCTTGATGTATTCAAGAGATGCAGTAATTAAGAGCTGCAATTAGCATGAGATGGACAAGGCTGTTGCTGGCATAACATAGCATATTGTTTATAAGAATATGCTCGACTGAAATGATAAAAGTATAAATATAAATCAGAACAATAATCATTGATTGTTATCAAGTGTTATATACTGGAGGAAATTGATGTGCTGTACTTTTATATGACTGGTAGTGCAGTAGGTTTGTTTATACCAGCATGACCACAAACACAGGGTTACATGCTGCCCATCAGGGTTATAATGACTATGATGTTACTAGCAATTTCTCAGCTCCGTTATACTCTTATGAGACCACTATCATTCTATGTGGTCTATCCTTGCCTGACATGTTGTCATGTGGCACACAACTCTATTGGAAATAGGACTTATACGAAGGTAATCAAGGCTAAATGAGACCATAAGTGTGGGGCCCTTATCTGATAGGATTGGTGTTCTTACAGAAGGGACAACAGAGCACCTCTGTCTCTGTCTGTCTCTCCAACATGAAGACAGTGAGAACGTGACTTGCATTAGTCAGGAAATGTTCCTCACTAAAAACCAAATTAGCTTGTACCTTGATCTTGGATTTCCACCCTCTGAAACTGTGAGGAATAAATAACTGTTGTTTAAAACACCTAGTCTGTATTATTTTCTTATGGCAGCCTAAATTGACCAAGAAAAATCTCAAATGCAGTATTTTCTTAGGAAGACAATGATTTCTCCCACAAAACCTGTCTTCTCTATTCACCATTTCATAGAATTGTACCATCACACACCCTTTTTCCAAGCCGAGACGCTCTGACTTTTCCTCTGTTACATCAGATCAGTCATCTGGTTATTTTGCTTTCAATTGTTTGCATCCTCTTGAATCCATCCAATTGAACCCTCAACTCATGCCTTGGAACAAGAGATCATCATCTCCAGGATAGTAATCTCAGCTGGGTGATGGATGTTCTGCCTCTAAGTCCCGCCTGCATAGCTCGTCATTCCACTCTGCACACTGGGGCATCTTTCTATAAATGCCCTTCTGACTAATTCCCCTCGTTGTCCACATAATTCCTGAGCCCCTGACACTGAAGTACATGCAGGCTCATGCTCTCGAGACCCTGCTTGGTGCTTGCTGGCTCCTCAGCTCACATTGGTCATTTTCCTTGTTCCCTGCCTGACCTCCCCAGCACCTCAAGGCGAGCATCCAAATCCAACCAGGCTTCCTGATCCATGTGGAGCCTCTGCACATGTGCTTCATTCTCCTTGGCGTGTCCTTTCAACTTTCCTTGTCACCCTCTTACCCTCTCATCTTTTAAGCTCACCTAAGCTCCTTTAGGAAACATCTCCCATTTCCCTGAATGCAGCTCCCCAGGACAATAACTTTTAGATCCATGTGGCTTCCAGGTCCTTGAAATGTGACGAATGCCACTGAAGAATGGAATTTCCAAGCTGTAAGTATGAAGTATGCAGCAGATTTAGCGTACATTTTTTTTTATCAATTACATGTGGAATCTAGAATCACATTTTTATACATTTAGTTAAAATAAATTATTAAACTTAATTCCAAGTTATTAAACTTAATTCTTAGTTCAAAAAAGTTTGTTTTACACTTTTTAAAAAATGTAGCCATGAGACAATTCAAGATAATGTTTGAGGCTCATGTTGGTGGTTCCCTTTATGTTTCTATTGGACAGTACTGCCCTAAAGGGCTCTCCCGTGTGCTCCCAAAAGTCTCCAATTCCTGGTATAACACATATTTAACTGCCTTGTAATCACTGATCTGACTGCCTGATTATCTTCTTCAATAAGGTCTGATTTTTGAAGGGAGATGTCACAGTTTGGATCTGGAATGTGCCCTTGGTCTAAGCCTCGGTTCTCAGCTTGGTACTATTGGGAGGTGGTGGAACATTTATGAGGTGGGGCCTACTGGAAGGAAGGTGAATCATTGTGGGCATGCACTTCAAGGAATTTGGGGATCTTGGCCCCTATTATCTCTCTCTTTTGCTTCCTGGCCATCATGAAGTGAGCTTCTCTGCTCTACCATGTGCTCCCCACCATGATGTGCTGCTTCAGCACAGACCCCAAAGCAATAGTGCCAGTGTACCATGGACCGAAACCCCCCAAACCATGATGAGCCAAAACAAACTTTTCTTACTTGTAAGTTGATGTATCTCAAGTGTTTTTTCATAGTGCTGGAAAGCTGACTCGCACTGGTGTCCTGGGTCCTGACACAAGGAACATCCTCACTCAGAAACGATACACAGAAGCTGCTGAGAAAAGATTGATGGGAAGAAGAAAAGAGGGAATGAAGGAAGAAAGGAGAAAAGGATGGAGGGAGGAGGAAGTTAGGATTTCAGGAGGAAGTAGCATGAATCCTAGCACATGGAATCTGTCAGCTATACACCCAGGGCACTCTGATCAGAAAAGGGTCCTTCTCCAGGTTAAGAGGATGTGAAGCTCTTATTATCCTGGATCTAGAGATGGAAGATGGCAGAATAATGATGTTGCTATCACTGGAACTAGAGTGGGTTTTGTGTCAGTGATGGCTACCTATGGCAGTGAACAACTAAGTAGTGTTAGATGTTCTTTTCTGTACATCCCCAGAGGTCTGCAACAGAAATGCTTGATAGCCTAACATAATGTAAAAAGTCATCTTCCATACACTATTATTTCAGAGGAAAGCACCTTCTCTATCATCTTTGAGTTCATATGATGAGAGCATAATGGATTTTATGATTTATCTGCCTGGCAGTACTTTTTATATTTCTTGTCTCATTGGTCATAAATCACACCGAGTTTATTGAAGTATAGCAAGTTCAATTTTTGAAGGAAGGTGGTGCTCAGGTGCAGCATTGCCTCTGCAGTCATATCAGGGGAGGAAGCTCACTGTGTTGACAGCTCTTGCCGTGAACAGAGCATTCCATGTGGTGTTATTAAATGCATGCCCTCCATATCCAAGTAAGGTGAGTTGGATAAGTTAATGGAGTCCATGCAATAGGTAAGATATCAAACAAAACTGTTGCTATCATTCTAACATAGTGGACTCAGTTCATTTATAATTCATACATATAATTCTCCTAAAAATGAGAAGACAAGACGTATTTTGAACATACCTAAATTTGATAACACCTCTTTACTCTTCTTTCACTATTTCCAAATTGTCCAATTCTACATATGGTCTCCAGTTACCATTGCTTGGTAAATTCTTTCCCTGTGAGTGGAGTATATAAATTTTTTTTTCAGTTGATGTTTAGTCAAGAATCCTAATCTAGATATGTTAAAGATTAAAATGTTAATGTCAGGGTCCTGCAGTGCCAAGGGCCAGGGCAAATCCTGAAGGGTGGAGCTCTCTGTGGTCTCAGCTGCCTTCAAGGCCCAGTTGAATCCTCTCAGGAAGATGCCCAAAGTGTTAAGTAGGTCTGGGTGGAGTCCAGGGGCCAAGAGCCTTGATGTGTGGAATTTACAAATGATGCTTCATGGCATAGGAAAAATCCCATGATCTCCATCTGTCGAAGGCACAAGCCTGCCCTCAGCTGCAGAGGGAAAATTAGATGGTGCTGTGGTTTGAAAATTCCCACCCAAACTCTTGTTGAAATTTAATTGCCCCTAAGATGGTTTTGGGAAGTGAGACCTTTAAAGAGATCATTCACTTATGAGGACTCCTTCCTCATGAATGGATTGATGCTGTTATCAAGGGAGTAGTTTACTTAATGAAGGTTTGGCTGTTACAGAAGCAATCTCTCTTGCATGTTTATGCTCTTACTTGCCTTCCCACCATATTATCTTGTAGCATGAAGACCCTTACCAGATACCAGTGATATTCTCCTGGATTTCTCCATTCTGCCCTGGCATATATATTCATAAAACTAACAGAAAAATTTTTGTTCAAGATAGGAGTGATGGCCTGCTAATTTCATCCTTAAGTATGTTCTGAGTTGGAGGAGAAGATAGGAAGTTGAGGAAGTTCCTGCCCTGTATCTATCAGATTCTCCAGGAAATAAGAAATATTTGCATGCAAGAGACTTCTTGGTATGATTTCAGGAACAACACCTTGAAGTATGTAGGAACTGGAAAAGAAGGAGTCGTTGAACTGTGATGCAGCTGCAACAGAGAACTGAAGAAATCCTACTGGGAGTTCTGGCCTAGGATGACCCTTCAGAGTTGTTCTGCCTGAGGCAGGGGATCTGGACTTTTATACCCGTGTTTCAAATAGTCACTGGATTCCAGCCATTTCTGGGAAGAAGCACGATCTTGGGAGAGGAAGTTCTCTGTGCACTGGGGATATTCCTAGAGAGGAATTCAGTTCAGAGCCATCAGCTGCCAACACTACTGGAAGTCAGGACAATGCAAACATTAATCCTGGAAGGAAGGTCTGAATTGCAGATATCAAATCTCCACTACACCTTTTGTTGACTATGGGAGTGAAGAGGGACGATTTGAGTATAGAGGACTTAAAAAGAGTGGTTAAGATTAGAAATAGTTTTGTTTTGAATAATCTTTCCAGGACCAGGGGATAGTTATGGAAACAAAGTTGGAGAACAAGAATTCTATTGGCATCAGTGTTAAGTTTGTGTGAGTTCATTGGGAGAACTCAGAATTTCAGGCGTAGGTGTAAGGAGAATAAGAAAGATGGATTCATTTAAGGTCAGGTGAAGCAGAAATTTAAAGGTTCGATAAAATTGAGTATATTCTCAAAAGATCTCTAAGAATTATGGCATCCAATGGAAACAAGAAGGAATAGTAGATGGTGGATCATCTGCAACACATTCTCAAATTGTTGGGAATCCTCAGGTTCAAGACATTTTATCTTCTTCTGTATGGTTCTGCTAATTCATTTTAAATACTATCAATTCAAATTTACTAATTTTATTGTTAAATTTGAATCCTAAATGTATATTTTCTGTTCAAAGAAGACCTCTTGATAATCCTACCTATGCAGAAATTCTGGTGGCAAATCACCCCATTGTTTACCTAAAAATGTATATATTCTACCCACATTCTTGAAAAATATTTTTGCTAGATATGGAATGCTAGTTGTTAATTATTTTCTTTCATCATAATGAGGAAATCATTCCACATTTTCTACTAATCATTGTTTCCATTGAAAAGTGAGCCATCAATTTCATGGTTTGCTCTTTTTGAAGTAATCGCATTTATCATTTTAAACTTCTTCAGTTTCTCTATTTGGTACTCTTTAAATCTGCTACATTTCTTTATAATTTCCAGTTCTCTTGAAAATTTCAGGCTTGTCAAAATGTCAGTCTTTAATGTTGGAATTCAGGTGTCTGAGGTGAGATGGTACCAGGCAAGGACACACCACCTGGACGACAAGAGTGGGTATCTGGAGGAGAATGCAATGGAGAGCATTTGACTGGGTAGGCATGTGAAACCCCATGACCCTGAGGTAAGGGAGGATGGAGAATAGTGATTAAGTCAATTGGTAGGAGGGGGAATGAGGAAGTAAATGAGAGAAAGGCAACCACCCAGATGTGATCCTGAATGAATGAACAATGAAGTATGCAGGTAAGAGAGAAGTAGAAAGGAGGAGTTATGGTAGCCAGTGAATAACATATGCTGCATAAAAGAAAGAAAAAAGAACATAGTGAAAAGAATGTCAACTTCTCATCTGTCCCTGAAGTGAGTTGGGGTGTTTCTCTGTCCACTTGAGAACACCATGGGAGAAGTGGGTTTTCCAGTGTAGTGTCACATTTTAGTGCAGGCAGGAGAGCTGATCTGTTCTGTAGAGAGGGCAGGGGTACAGTGGAGACTATCTAGCAAAAAGAGGATTTATTGGGCACAGTGGCAAAGATAGGGTCTGAGGAATGAGATGGGGAAAGAAGCAGAGCATTATAACCGGATGACATGTGATCAAAAAGGGGTAAGGGAGAAGGGCTCTGCCATGGTCAGGGTTTGAAGGTGACAATAATGTAAGAAGGTGAGTTGCCATGGGGTCATTGGTCTTGTGCTTTTTGGTTGTTATAAAGCCAGAGAAAGTTTGCTGTGAGCATATGGGCTGGTGGATACATTAGCTCCAAATACACTGAGCTCATGCTGGAAGCAGCAGTGGTCCCAGGTGAGTGAAAGAGAAGAAAGGTTCATTCCACAATTCCTTACCTCATGTCAAAAGAGCAGCCAGAGTCCTTGTGGGCTTGAGATGCAACTCAAGTCTTGCTTTGTGTGGGAAACAATGCAGAAGAACTCAGGTTATTAATGAGTTGGCAAACTCAACTTCTTCAATAAAATAGAAAGTTAAATTCATGTCCAAGATTAGTTGTGATTAAAACTTGAGATAACATAGATGACTGAATTTTAAAGACTGTATTACACAAGTGACAGGAATCACCTTCTCATTTTAGGAAAGTATACTTTATAAACCCAATAGTTTTTAAAAATAATTTGAGAATGAAGGGTCTTAGAAATGCCAAATTCCTTCTATAATGCTATTTTAACATAAGTATAATTTTCATTGAGAAAATATCTACATATATGAGTAATTCAAATACCTACTAAAGAGAATAAGAGGAGGACAAATCCCTTTCCTCTGTGAACCACCATTTTCCTAAAGATGATTCCTCAAAGCAGCTACTTTTAGAATTTTCTTACATAGCCTTTCAAAAAAATTTTAAATAGATGAAGTCAAACATTTCAATCTTTTAAAAATGTTGTCAGGAATACTCTGTAAAGAATTTTGTATGTGCCTTTCATTTTACAATATTAGGTTTCATTTTCTTTTCTTTTTTCTAATTTATAAAATTTTTACTTATAAAAATTTATTTTTATTGTGAACAAATGGGATACATCTTGTTTCTCTGTTTGTAATGAAGTAGAGGCATACCATTTGTGTAATCATACATTTACATAGGTTAATGGTATTTGATTCATTGTTATTTTTTCCTTCCCCCACACCCCACCCATCCCTCTTTTCCTTCTGTACAGTCCCTCCTTCCTCCATTCTTGCCCCACTCCCACCCCCGATTATGTGTCATCATCTGCCTATCAGCGAGATCATTCGTCCTTTGGTTTTTTGAGATTGGCTTATCTCACTTAACATGATATTCTCCAATTTCATCCATTTGCCTGCAAATGCCATAATTTTATTATTCTTTATGCTTGAGTAATATTCCATTGTATATATATATACCACTGTTTCTTTATCCATTCATCAATTGAAGGGCATCTAGGTTGGTTCCATAATCTGGCTATTGTGAATTGAGCAGCTATGAACATTGATATGGCTGTATCTTTGTAGTATGCTGATTTTAAGTCCTTTGGGTATAGACCAAGGAAGGTCAAATGGTGGTTAGGTTTCATTTTCTATTATGACATTGTAGTGTTTGTTTTCTGTTGCTATGATACAATACCTGAGATGTGATACTTTATACAGAAAAGAGACTTATTTAGCTCAGGAAAGCTGAAGGTTCAAGATTGGGAAACCCTATCTGTTCAGCCTCTGTTGAGGGCCTTCTTGCTACCTCACAATATGGCACGTGACATCATCATGGGAATATATTCAAAAGGTAAGTGGGTGTAACACGGCAAGATAGGAAGACAAAGGGACTCAGAGGATAGGATTGCTCTTTTATAATGACTTGCTTTATAGGAAATAACTGGGAACCCTCAGGAACTACATTAATCCCTCTGAGAACAGGACCCTCTACTAGACTATACCTCTTAAAACCTACTAGACTATACCTCTTAAAATGTTCCACCACTTAACATCACCACACTGAGAAGTGAACTTCCAGCATGTGACCCTTTTGACGACACTCAGACAATGCCCAAACCATAGCAAACACATATGACTTATTCTTTTTGGGAGGTCAGGTACTCAGAATTGAATCCAATGGTAGCTTTACTACTGAGCTACATTTCCAGTCGTTTTAATTTTTTAATTTTGAAAAAGGGTTTCCACTAAGTTGCTTAGCACCTTACTAAGTTGTTGAGGCTTGCTTTGAACCTGTGATCCTCCTGCTTTAGTCTCCTGAGTCATTGGGATTATAGGCATACACCTCTCCAACTGTCTCTAATTTATTATTCTACATGTATTTCCTTGTGGGACCATACTGTTATTTCTCTCATCAGACCTTTACTAATAAACTTTGTTTCCAGTCTTTGTATTGCTATGAAAGTCAGAGTCAATATCAGTATACTTGGAACTTGCACACAAGCAAAGTCCTATCCATGTCTGCAGGCTAGGAGACTTGCAGCACCTGAACAATTATAATTTATTTAGATGAAGACATTTGACCTCCAATGAGGTCAGTTGGATTTCTATATAACCACAAGTTGTATATAATCAAAATTTTCTTAGGTGAACAAGGGGAAAATGAGATTTTAACTTGCAAGTATTAATTATGAGGTATATTGAGTTTCTTTTTAATTATTTATTTGTATTTTCCATATTTATATTAATAGAAATAGCTCATTTCCTCCTAATTTTCCACTGTTTTTGTGGATTTGCAGAGTTTTCATATATTAAGAATAGTTTCCTCTTTCTTTCATTATTTGCATATTTTCTATTTTCTTCTTGTTGGCTTTCTGATTTTGATTTTCTTGTCAAACTTATCTCTTTTTCTTTATTAGATCTGACTACTGAGTTTCTGGTTTAAAATATTTTCCGTATCAAAAGTTTATGTGTATCTGTTTTTTCCTAATGCATTTACATATTTAAACATTTGAGTTTTTGATTTGTGGGAATTATTTAAACAAAGGGGAAGAGGTAAGGACCGAGCTTCATTTTCTCCATAACTTCAGTTATCCCCTTGTTATTTATTTAATAGTCCATGTTTGTCCAATGGTTTTAAATTCTGACATTAAATTATGTTACAATGCTATATGTAGTCAGTTCTGAATTGTCCTTCTAATTATCAATTTGTCTTTGTGTACTTCAGAACAAAACTTTTGATTACTACACCTTTAGAATATGTTTCAATATTTAACAGATCCTGATCTGATTACTCTCTTTTTTTCCCTTCAAAATTTTCTGACTGCACACATGTAATATTTCCAGATGAACTTTAGAAACAGGTTCCATGGTCCTCAAAAAAGTTAATATGAAGGATGAAAGCTGATATTTTTATAATAGTCAAGGTTAGGGTGCAACTTCCATGTATTAGGTCTTCTTTTCTGTTCCTCAGAAATTTGTTTCTCATCAAGATTCTTTTTCTATTTAGTTTATTCTAGACTTTTTTATTTTTAAAAATTGTTTTATTTCTTTTAGTTATACATAACAATAGAGTATATTTTGACATATGTATACAAACATGGATTATATTTTTTATTATTGTTTTTATATGTGGGTTGCCCCCTAATATTTTATTTTCCAAATACTTGTTGTTTATGTTTAAGCAATGCCCTTTGATGTTTTGTAAACCGCTCTTTTACTCAAGGGTGTTTTACTAAATCCCATGTTGTTTCTAATGATTCTACTTCATTGGAATGATTTTCTTGGGTGAAGGCTCAAAAATAAAGTCCTTTATAAAACTCTTTATGAAGTATTCACTCATTCTGTCATCATCACCTTCATCATCATCATCATCATTACCACCCTCATCAGTAGTGGTAGTAGGAAAGCAGTAAAAGCAGTAATAAGAGCATCAACTGTCAGGTCTGACTTAACCCTATTCTGCCCATGTAAAATCAGAGCCATGCAGAATGAGTGACTACTCAGGAGAGGTGGATCCCACTACTAATAATACAGAAAAATACTCATTCAATAAAATATTTATAGATGGACTACTCATTTGCCTGTTGCCAAATATACACAAATAATCAAAAAAATAGGATGAAAAAGAGATAGGCTTTATTCTATTTTATGCACTTTATCTCATACATTTCTCCCCCAAGAAATTTATTGGATATATTGCTAATCCTGTTAATCCTTAGGCTACCAGAGGCAGAGCGAGTATGGTTTTATTTAGACCTTGGGTACCTGTAAAATCCTAACTAAGTCTGTAGATCAGCAGGATCACAGTATCTCAACAATTATAATTTATTCAGATTGTTTATGAACATGTAACTGAGGCCCAGAGAAGCTAATTCCCTTGACCAGGAGAATATAATGACACATTTGGAATTGAAATTAAAATCTGTCTAATTTATAGTCTTTCTTTTGCCTCTTTTCCTTTCATTTAGGGGAAGCCCAGGACTTGCTTTATTAAATGGTGCCATGACAGAAGTGGTGTAAAGGAACTGCATGCAGGGGAAGGTAGACTCAAAGGCCACCTGGTTGGAAGAGGTGCTGGAGAATGGGCATTCATCAGACAACAATAATTTGGAGAGAAAGATATTCCGGTGATGGGAAATAATATGCACCAATAACAGGGACCATGAGGAAACATGGAAGTTAAGGAACTATTTTAAGCTCTCATGAATTTCCAGATCTGAGATGTAGCATGCAGAAATGGAGTAGAGTTGAAGTTGCAACTGTGGCCGGAGGCTACAGAGGTTAATATGCCACGTGTGGTAGAGTAGTGCATCAGTGAGCTGACATTGACTTCTTTCTTTTTAACATCCTTATTAAGATATAATTTACAGACCATAAAGTTCATCCATTTGAAGTATGCAACTGGGGATGTACATCCAGAGGAAGTAGTATAGTTCTAACCTGGAGATATGGATTTAAGGGTCATTGCGGCATATGGAGGAGTGGAGTGAATAAAAACACTGGAGCAGTGTGAAGGACAGGAATGGACTATATGGGAGCCTAGACTTTGTAGGCAGGCAAGGGAAGAAAAGAAAAGCCCATAAAGGATGTAAAGAAGGAGTAATGGGAGAGGAGGAAGAGGAGAGGCTGTGTGACACAGAAGCATAGATGTAAAAGGGTAGCATCCAATATTTCAGAGAAGACAGGCACAAAGAGGATTGGAAATTCTCCAAAGGACATGATGGCTAGGAAACCCTGAGAACACTTGGTGAAAATGGATCTGTGGGTAATGATGCCCAATTAGAATGGAGAGGCTTGGAAGAGAGGCAAGAAAATTGAATCAGCATAGAGATCTGTCCTCTGGGGACGACTTCATAGTGAGATTCAGAACCTTTCCTTAGCCTCTGTGTTCATGAACTTGGGACAAGCTGGAGGAACTTAAAGTAGTCCTGTCCTCTCTCTGGCTTAACTTAGATGGCACATGGGACCTGAGCTTGCCTCTGGGTGGGCCTCACATAGGCCATCTCTGTTGTTTTCAGGAATCCAAGGTAAAAAGGGAGGAATTCTGGTGACCCACAGCAGACAGTGCAAAGAAATTTAGCAAGATCTCACTTTGGTTCTGAGCTATATTCACTAAGATAGTGTTCTTGGGATCCATTAAAATAGGTGCGCCCTGTTTTATCTAGAACCTAAACTATGATGAAGGCCAGTAGCTAATCAATTCAAGATATTCTGTGGATTTACTCAGAAGAAGGCTTCTTCACTGAATTTAATTCATCAATACTTTTAGAGCAGGAAGTACTGAGCCCTGGGTCTGATACCTTTTACCACAGTTTAGGGTGATGTGTTTATTCCTTGGCAATTGTAGTTGGATTCCATAACAAAGTCCTTCTCCTCGCCAGTGACCCAGAATCAGCAGAGTTGGATGAAGCCTAGTCCTAGAACTCTGGACCTCTCTGGCAGCAAGCATTCAAACAATGGTGATCCACTACCATCATCATGGAGCAGATCTAGAGTCACTCTGGGAAAATGTGAAATCTTCTCTGGGCTCAGAGACAGGAATGATCTGGCCATGCCACAGGGTCTGGCAGACATGTCAAGACTTTTCCACTGCCCAGATCTTTGACCACTGTGTTCTCAGTATCCTGGACCAGTTGGGCTGGGACAGAGGTCATTAGCAGACAACTCACCTAATTAAGCCTGACTTCTCATTTATAGACCCCAAGGGTATACAGAGCCACCCAGAAATGTGTAATTCCAGAAATGTTACTCCTCTTCTCTCAAGAAAATTTGGCAAGTGCTCCTGTCTTTTTTTTCTAGCCTCTTGTCATTCTGGCACTGATTATTCTTATTTTCCAGATTTTAATAAAAATCATATAACATTCAGATCTAGGCCCTGTTGTGCAAAGTTTCTATGCTTTCCTGCAGAAAAATTCACATTCAATTATATGTGTGTGTGTGTGTGTGTGTGTGTGTGTACGTTAAATAATTACAATGAACTTTTTCTCATAAATCCTGATTTTAAAAAACACACACAAATCTACATTGCCCAAAAAGTTTGGTTTGGCAAAAAAGAAAAAAATTCAGCCATTGATTTAAAACAACTTGAAAACTTTGAGGAGTTGCTTCATTCCTTTGGTCATATTGTTTCCTATATGTAAATAGCCTTCTGTGGCCTCATTTATCACAGTGACTTCTCCAGGGAGCTGCCACTTCCTGCCACCTCAGACTCCTACTTTTACAAAAACATTAGAACAGGGAACTAGAAACCCCAAATTGAACAATTCAATGAAAATAAAAAAGCAATCAATTACATGTGTAAATAATCTATGAGTAGGCAGGGTTGTTTATTCAAGGGAATCTCAGGGAGGGTATGGGTAAAAGATTTGTATAGTATAATACTACAAGAAATTCCATGCAGTCCAGCACTCTGGCCTATCTCCTCCATTCAAGCGATGACTGGAATTCTTGGAAGTGCTGTCTGGCTGTGGAGGAAAACCAGGTGGTAGTAACTGCTTCACCATGTGGCACTGAGGGGCAAGGCTTGGGGACCAGCATGAATTAATCACAGGCTTTTAGGATGTCATCACGTTCCTTGGGTCTATCCTTTGGTGAATTCCAAAATGAAAGCTGGGAGAGAAAACCCATTTTGCTTTTAGCATTTTCTTTTTTAAATGCCAGCATTACAGTCGCAGGCTTCCTTTGATGTTAGGAGCTCAGAGCCTTTGGAGAGCAGGAATCCACAGCACCTGGTAGATGCTGTGTCTTCTTGGAGAAGGGGCCCTGAGCGACAGGTGGCCTGAGATAAGGTCTCCACCAGTGAAAGAGCCAATGAGCATGCGGGGCTTCACTGTTGAGCAGCTGGCCTCAGATCTTCCTACTGAGGCATTTGGCCTAAAATAATCAACACAAAGAAGTCCAATTAACGTTCTGCCCCGTCAGCCTTTTAATAAAGAGACACATTTTATACATCTCTACAGGTCAGCACAGAATGAATTTGGCACTACAATTTCAAATTGCCAGTTTGCTGAGTGACCTTAAGCATGTGAATGAACAAGAACATAATAATCTGTCCCTCTTCAAAACATACCTCCAGGGAGATATGCTCAGGTAAGCTAGTCTGTTGATGAGCCAAACAAAAGTCCCATTTAGATAATCTACCTTAAGGAAAACACTGAATGGAATTTAACAGAGCTTATATTACATTAACAAGATAAAGAATAGATACAGTTAAGTGTTTTGGAAAATTGCTTCTGTCTTTAGCAAGTACTACAGTCTTGGTTTTCTGAGACTTCTGTTTTAGTTTTAATTATTTTGTTCATGTGTAGCATATGTCATTCAATGAAGTTTTTGATGCCATTTACACACCATATAAGATAAAGTATACATAATAGGAAACTTCCAGGCTGTAAATGAAAATTGCTACCTAAGCTTAAATAAATCTCTTCCACCTTCCACTGGAATTCTCAGGAAATGAAGAAGGTGCAAAGCCTGTAGCACTAGAAACAAGAAGTTTGCTCATTGAGCCCAGCTGTGGAACTTTCACACATGATTTATATACAATTCATATCTAAAAGCTCTGAAACAGTATGAGACTGAGAAGAAGGTGGAAAGAGACTATTTGCATTCACCCCATCTGTTCTACCATGGAAGCCAGGTCCCAGGGGGTCAACCAAAAAGCCTGATCACCAACACCTAGTAAAAGGGTTTGTTTTGGAGATGCCCAAGTATTTTCTTATTCAACCTCTCCCTTAGTCACATTTTCTCTCTGATCACATCTATAAAGGGTTTTACTTGGAGTGCGAGTGTTTACACAGTGAGTAGCATTGCATTGTGGAATTGAACTCAATAGGAGAGATGATGGAAGCAATAAACTAGCCCTCTAGGAACCAATAGTGTGAGTGAAGTATCTCCAGAAAAGATGAATAAAAGGACAGTGTGTGTGTCCACCTAACCAGGAACACTTTCTCCTTTATATTGACCACACTTGGCAATGTCAACAGAGGACTGTTAATACCACGTCAACAGAGGTGAGTGAATTAGATGCTTACTAGGAAAGAGTAGCACAGTATATCCTGCCCCTCAGCTTCAGATATCGCAGGTGAGAAGGGGATTAAATACTCCTAGTTGCTGGCAAAAATCCTGAGGGCATTTTTCTTGCTGTTATGACTTCAATGAATAATGGAAAGACATTGAGACTAAAAGAGGGAAATGATTATCCTAAGGAATGGAGAAATGATTTACCTCCTACAACAAAAGAAATACTTATTATGTACAAGTTTTATGCTCAGAATAAAATATAAGAAATGAAGCTTAAGAAATAGAAATTAACATCAGAAAGATGATGAGGTAGAGTGAGATTAAAAAAAAAAGACTAGAGAAAAAGTAAAACAAATCTAGGAATGCCAAAGACTCCACTCTGGAATTAAATTAAAGTCTATATGGTGATGAGGGAAGAAAAGAGTTGGCAATGGAAGTCAACCACCTGGAGGCCAAATTACACAGGCTAAGAAAGCAGAATGAACACACAAAGTAGAAATAAAATGAAAGGGAATATAATAGAAGTCAGAAATGGAATATTCAATTTATGACTACTTGAATTTGGCAAAATATAAGCTAAAAGAAATGGCACAGAATAAAAATCATCACACAAGAGAAAGCTTTCCTGAAGTAACAAAAGAAAATCTGTACTTTCTGAACAAAATGGATGATCTTGTAAATAGAAACTTGTACAGAGATCTAAGTGTTGTACAGAGATCTAAGTGTTTTGATTTCAATGATACCAAATAATGACTCCAAATCACCCTTGCAGGAAGAAAGAAAAATTACAGGGAAAATATTTAGAAAACATATCTTTCTGAGATTTTTAGAAATCTCTTCCAACATTGAACATTAAAAGATGATTACAGGGATTCCTCTGGATTTTCTTGGGGAAAGAGAAATTCAAACTTCCCATAGCCAGCCTGTAGAAAGCCATGCTTGGTTATCTGAGACCTATGTGCCTTTTGGGGAAAACTTACTATTAGAGCGAGAAATAAATCAAAGGAAAATATTTAGATATGGGCAAATCATAATATAAGAGGCCTGTGATTAACATTTTTGCCAGTTACACGCTTAGAGTTAGATATTGAATAGATTTGCAAATCAAGAGTCAAATTTGTTTAAAAAAATCTTAAATTATAATATATATGACATTTAAGTAGTAAGTTAGTAAAAAGAATCATAACAGTATAAGCAAATGGATAGCATGAGTGACACTGGCGTTCCTCATCTAACAGGGAAGTAAAAAGTGATTAAATGCTCTTAAAAATTTACAATTAAAAAACAAAGAAAGTTGTATATCTTGGGAAATCTTAAAAGGTACAGGAAGTAAATTGAAAACAGGATAGATGCTTACAAACCACTGGAGAAAATAAAAACAAAGGAAATGTTCTTAATAAAGGCAGAAAGGAAATAGTGAAAGCACACCAAAGTAGAAAGCATAAAACTAGATAATAGAATTAAGAGCAAAAATAAGTTGTGTGTGTGTATAGATTACATATACATATATACACACATGCATGCACACACATATATTTGAATTCTATTTTTATCCTAACCTGAATGATTAGATATACATAAATATGTATACATACATATACATATTCATATATATATACTTACATGCATGTATATAAATATACACATGTAAATATACAAATATACATACATATAAATATATGTATATGTACTCATTCAGGTTAGGTTAAAAATAGAATTCAGTTATAGTCAATATAAGATAAAACACTTAGAACAAAAAAAAATGACAAAACTAGGCAAAAATACCCACCTCTTTCACTGCTGTACCAAAGGCAACCTCTCTCCAAAACAGTATAAAGATTATTTTCATAAAAATCAGCACTCAGTGCAAAAAAACATAAAAACTAAATTAACTGGCATGAAGAAAGGTATATTATTGATGGAAGGTACAAGTAGCAATAACAAAACAATATGAATAGACTTTTGTGTTTCAAAAAAGACATCATAAAAATAAAGTGAAAATTCCTAGGAAGCTTGTAGATGAAGTATTATTTATAAAACTCCTATCTTGGTATGAACCCAAATGAACAAAAAGCCCCAAAATATAGAGAAAAAGTGTTGGTCATTGATGAAACTAAGAAAGAACCAATCCCTGTAATGGATGGGAGAAAAGATGCAAAATACAGCATGTTTTAGACCAAATTAAAGAAGGATGGGTATTTCTAATGGTTTGGATGTGAGGTGTACCCCAAAAACTCATGTGTGAAACAAAGCAAGAAGGTTTAGAGGAGAAATGAACCAATTATAAGAGTCTTAACCCAATCAGTGAATTAATCCCCTGAGAGGATTAACTGAGTGTTAACTGTAGGCAGGTTAGGGTGTGGCAGGAGGAGGTGGGCATTGGGGCATGCCTTGGGGTATATATTTTGTATCTGGAGGGTGGAGTCTCTATCTGCTTTCTGACCATCACGTGAGCTGCTTGCCTCCACCATACACTTCTGTCATGTTGTTCCACCTTGCCTGGTGCCCTGAGGAATGGAGCAGACTGTCTGTGGACTGAGACCTCTGAAACCATGAGTCCCCAAGTAAACTTTTCCTCCCTTAAAATTCTTCTGGTTGGATCTTTTAGTAACAGCAGCAAAAAAGCTGACTAAAACAGTATCTCTTCTAATCCAGAGGTACATTCAACTCCTGGTTGGGACCCTACAAATATCTTTATATTTGGATAGGGAGTACTGGGTTATGGATGGCCTAAGATCTATTTCCATAGCATTAAAGCAATCAAGAAGGTGTAGCTGAAGAGGTCTCACCATTTAAACTTTTTCTGATTGGGAGGAATGATTGGAGCTGTAGTGGAACAAAAGAAAAATGGGGAAAATACCTGGGAATCAGTTGCATCCATGGGACCCAGTTGCATCCATGGGACCAAGTCCAATCAGTAGAAATAGATTGGCATTGGCCCCCACCTCCCCAAACAGGATGTTTGTACTTCATGCTTGTGGCCTGAGAAATGGTTGAAATTGGAAGGGAGACTTTAACATATACATGTACACCATCAACCTGCAAAAGGAACCAGCTCCTGGAGCTGAGGGTTCTGCAAGTTGAGTGGAAAATTCTATGAGATAATATTCAGAAAGTCTTCAACACTCTATTTCGAGGTTTCTAACAGGTTCTTCATCTATCTCTACCTACCTTTTTGTGGGGTTCGTCTAAGATTTCTGCACTGGGAACATTGGGCAACTTCTAAGAAAATTTCAAAAGGAATTTTCTAGCAGCTTTGCTCCTTCTTGTTCCTTCCAAAGGGACTAAGGGCCAGAAGCCAGAGGGAGTTGGAGTTCAGCTAAACAAAAAGAAAACCACAATAGTGAGGAATGTGCAAAGATGGCAGGTTCTGCCAGGGAGGGACCAAAGTCCCCAAGGTTAAAAATTTATAAGCAGAGGCTAGCCACCTAAGTGTTTAGAATTCCATCTCTCCAGCTTAATTTTTGCTGGAACTATAAAAACTGGGACACAGGAGTTGAATGTGACAAGAGCAACTTCAGTCTACCTTCTGCATCTCAGAAATACACTTGTGTGTTGAATCAGAGCTCGGCAATGCTCCTCCACCATGGAGTATGAAGGCACATGCTCCAGTCTTTCCCCAGAGTTGTGGTGAGGAGGGAGTCCTCCCTGCCTGTGGAGTGTGGGTGGTCCCCTCTTCCCTGGCTCTGGAAGTCCACTGTCCAAGGTAAATTAGCATCCGCTGAACCTTAAATCTGCAAGGCAGAACTCTGGATGCCTTTGCCACCTCCTTTCTCCATCAACATTTAAGACTGATGGGAAAGGAACTGTTTATTTTGTTTCCTTTAATTTTACATTTTTGGGTTAGCTTTATTGCTATGGATAAGTAAGATAAATGGCCCCATAGTTATGGAGAATGACTGGTGCAAAGAACAAAACATGTGCTAAGTTTATGAACAGAAAGTTGGAACTAGGTGTGCTTCTCAGTGACCTAGATACCCCAGCCCTCTGCATCTGAATTTCCTCTTTTTTCTGTTTGGTCCTATAAAAGCACATGTGAAGGACAGAACTTCATCTTATAAGAAAATATTTGTCCCTTGTTTGTTGACATTATATCATAGCTATCTCAAGGCCACCTGCAACTCCCATTTCTATATTATCACTTGCAAGAGGAGAGTTATGGTGCATCCGCCCTGCAGGTTCCCCTCTTCTCTCATTCCATTGCTGATTCCCCGGCAATGACAGGCACTTACTGATGTGCACACTGGCGGGAAGCCCTGGATAGTATCCGTTCTGCATAGCTGATGCTCACGTTGTCACAGTGATCAGGTGTTGGAAATGTTTCTGCTGTCATGTACAGCCCTCACTGCCTCTCCCATCACCCCCAAGACCTTTGTACAGCTATCTCCTGGTTCTCCACGTGTTGTCAGGTACTCCATATAAAATTCTTCATCTACTTGAATTCCACAATGTTCCTTAGAGTTGTGGACCTGGGCTCGTCCAACTCATAAAACTCTGCCTTTCAAACTTCTTCGTCACTCACAAGGTGGAACCACTTCTTTTTCTTGTCTCAGTTTCCATGACTTCTTTACTTGACTCTTGGCTTTAGGTGAATCTGAGTATTCATACTTTCCCTCTACCTCCTCTACCTGATATTCCCAAAAGGTGTTGTCCTGCCTTCCCTGTTAGACTGTAAGCTCTGCAGAGAAAGAAAAATATCTGATTAATCTCAAAATCCCCAACTGACTCAGGAAGCCAGAATTCGTTGGTTTTTCTCTTTGTCCTTTCCTTCCTATGCTTTTCCTTTGGCCCCTTGCAAGGTCAATGCATCTCAGTCATCTTTGGCACAGGACTTCCCTGAACAGTGGACACACTGTCTTCCTCAGCATCTCCTGTCAGATGGTCCACAGGCACATCAAAGTCACACACTCCAGACACAAACAAAGAGTCTTTTTTGTTCTTCCCCCACTTCATGTTTGCATTGATTCTCCTTTATTCCTTACCCAAGTGGAGGAAATCAAAGCCAATATTCACATTCCTTATTTCCCCATTTGTCTCCTTCACCTCCATTTTCTACTGGTTGCTAAGACCTAACAGAGTCCTTCCTTGACATCTTTTGTATTGCCCAACTCATCATCAACCCCCAATCTCATGATCTACTGGATTCTCAATGTACTAAAATAATTACACTTCTTAAATTTCTTTGAAGACTTCCACTTGTATGCAAACATTCTCAAACTGAGATACATGAACCCCTGTGGGGTAGGTACTTTTTTGGGTTCTATGAAACTGAAGACTCTTGAGAGATGTTATTATTCTGTAGTATTAATTTTACTTGATACTTAGAACTGTTTTAAATATTAAAACAAATCTCAACATATTAGAGTGCAGAAGATAAAATTGCAATATTTTAAGATATTTAAAATTAATCATGTGTACAGGAGTACCCTTTGACTATGACCAAAGACCCATAGTGGGTACAAGATCATTCTTCTTAGACATGTTGAAGGTTTGAAGGACACCATTATGTCCCAACACAAACATCTTGCATGGCCTCTTAATTCTTCCAATCTTACTTCTCATTGTCTTTTCTCTGACCTATGATCTGGTCTCACTTCCTTCTGCCATATTTTTTTTCTGTTTTCTTTCTGTTCAGTTTCCTCTGCCAAGATTGTTCTTTCCCTGTCCCTTTCTCTGTGACCCTCAGATATTCTTTCTTCTAAGTTCAGTGTCATGCTAACCTCCTTTCTGAAACTGCTATCTTTTCTTCCCCAAACGGGGAAGGGTTGTTCCCTCCTTCCCTTGTTCCTAATGTCTCCCTTACCCCAGATTCCCAGTAGATTTATTTTGGTAAAGTTGATGTTTTGCATTCTGCATCTAAAGCACTGGTGAGGAATTCTTTCCCAACTGTGTGTGTTTCTGGAGATTGAGGAAAACCAGCATCCAACTCAAGAGGCTCCCTGCCTAAAATCCCTCAGTGGTGACCCTTCATGCACAAATGCCATGTCTTACTCTTGTAGTCTTGTCTCTCCCATTTGGGGGATAGTACTAGGGTTCTCATTCAGGGTTAAACCCTTAGATGATCTTTTTCACACTATACCACCAATTCCCACCCAGGTCTTTTTGGGGGAATCCTACTTTCTTGCTGTCACCCTTGATAAACACTCAGGCCACTGGGGATCCTCTCCTCACTTGTCTTCATTGTTCATTGTGTTTTGGATTTGAGAAAACCTCTCAACAATGCCTCTTTCATAATCCTTTGGGAGAACTTTTACTCTAAGCGTTCAGGTATTTGCACTCCACCCTTAGAACCTAGTACTGTTCCCACCCACAGCAGGTGCTTCTGAAATGCTAGTCAGTCAGCCCCAGAGAACCTACATCTCTATCTGGTTCCTTGAAAGCAGGGAGCCTCTGGGAGTCACGGTGTTTTCCTGCTTTCTGTAGTTGTGCCTTCTCAGAAAGAACAGCACAAACATTCATGAAGAACACCAGGTTGAGAAGTTAACTTTTGCTTTTCGCTGGCTTGTGTAATATAGGAATGAATGTGACCTGACCCAGTCAGGGCACTTGACCCCACATGCATATCTGAAATCTAGCCAAATACCTAATCTCCAAATCACTCCATGTAGTCTCATTTACCCAGCTACCTGGATCAATCCATCTGGCCTCCAACCCAACTTCCTAGACACTATGGTTTTCTCTGTCTTGTGGTTTCCAGGCTTAGTTTTTGCTTTTCTCTTTCCAGGACCAGCAGCCTTCCTATTATATCAGCATTTCAGGTTTTCATGAAGTACTTGATTGACTTGAAAAGTGTGGTTTATGTAGATAATTAAGGGATAATCAATGCTATAGCTATGGCAAATGAAACAAGTTATATAGCTATCAACAGGGCATTACTGATTCTTTTGGGGAGGAATTGTAGAGTTGGGAACATCATTCACAAAGTGGCCTTATTGGAATACAAAGATGGTAGGTAGCAGAAGAAAGTAGAAAAAGAAGATGAGGTATTCTTCTAAATAGAAGGAAGAAGCATGAAAAGAAACAAAAACATGCCTAAATTGCAAACACAGTGACTTTTCCCCACAGTGCTGGGAATTGAACCCAGGGTCCTGTACATCCCAGGCCTTGTACATCTACCACTGAGCTGTACACCCACTCTAGAATATATTTCTTTACACACATAACTGTTCTTTTCTCTTTTCAGGGGTAATTCTATACTTTCATGGAAAACTATTTAGAAGAATTTATTTATGAGAATTACAAAATCTAGAAGAGAAACATAATAGCAGTAGAGCAATGCTATCTCAGACAATACAGAACAATTTAAATTGCCATTTGGAAAGCTCATCAGGGACAGAGCTTTCTGTTGCTCCCTCACTCCCTCTTTTCTGACATCAGGGTTTTCTGTTACCTAGATACATGTGTACACATGCTAAGGGTGGCAGGGAAGGTCATTACATTAGCAGGTTGAACAGTGACTTGAAGTTGGCAATAGTCACAGCATGTGACTTGGAATTCCCCTGCACAAGTGGGGTGACATCATGCACATTCTGCATTGTGATATGGTTGGAGTATGTGAGTGTGAACTTTCTTTATGCACAGGAAGCAAAGGAAGGAAAAGTGAATTTAATAATACAATGGTCATCTTAAAAAGAGGGTCAGATTTTAAACAAAAGTATGCCAACCTGTTCCAAATTTCTACTTATTTGGAAAGAGTGCTGTTGAGTGGACTTGAAAGGCTTCTCACACTGAACTGGGGCCCTTCTGGTGCCTTCTTATGCAATCCTTTATGGAGAAGTTTGATGCAATGAACCCCTTGGAGTCCACAGCCTACACAATACAGGGAAGTCAGAGAAAACTCTCTTCTTATAAAGGACTCTTTTGGATAATGGCATTAATCCTAACTATCTTTCATAACCCTGATAGGTAGGTTTTAACTTCCAATATGAAAAAAGGCTCAGAAAATTGTTCCTCACATAAGCTGTCAGCATGGTGAGGGGCAGAACTTTACTAAGATTCATCCAAAGCCAAATACTCTTAACAATAGAGTTTGGACAAAGAAAAGAATGGGGTTGGGAAGAGAACCAGTAAGTAGGTGACCTGGGGTCAAAGTTTTCCATTGTCCTGTTGTAGGTTAGCCAAGACTGTCCTGCTCATGAGTATGTATGACCAACAATTGATCCCAATTAAAGTACCTGGGAAGATAGGGGAGAAAAAAAGCAGTCATGTGTAAAAGTGTTAGGATTTGCAGATGCAATGAATCAATGACAGAAGAAAATAGTCAAGTTGGAAGACGAGAAATAGCTTCTCCAACTTGCAAACTTAACAAATTTGCCTTTGGTTCAGGCTTCTACTCTTGAGTCCAAATACTACATCATGTCAGAATGTTCTTGTCTTGAAATGGTAATCTAATAATCTCCAAAACCTTTAGGGAGATGCAGCATCATTTGTTCCTTCACCTTTGGCCCTAAGACAATACAGCCTTTTAGAAAATTCTCTCTGACTCTTTAGATTTAGGCACCAAGGAGATGGCAGACTTGCTATGGTTCAGAAAAAAACACATGGGGTCTCCTCAGGCCTGTTCAGCCCCAGCTCCAGGCAGTTACATCTTGGCCTCAAACTTTTAATCTTGGCGGGTTAAACTGGACCCTTAACCTTCTTTACAAATCATGAGGGGTATGCAAACAGGGAGGTGATCCTATGTAAGCTGGAAATAATGTTCTTGGCTGCCGCTTCCCTCTCTTTCTATTTTAGTCCTAAGGGACGTGGCTTTTTTACTTCTTTGAGACTTAGGAGTCTTGAGGTTTTATTGCAAAAAGAAGAATTCTGTGTGGTTTTAGAAAGCAAGTCACTTTGAGTAATTCAAACCCTCATTTATCCAAACACAGAGGCTGAGGAACTCTTAGCAAACCGGGTCCCATGTGATATAGTTTTTGGCAAAGATATGTTATCTGTTCTGTGCCTGTATTTTTACCTAGCAAGTCAGTCTTCATCTTTCCAAGTCAGTTTGGCCCTGCTGGTTTATCTTCACAGGTGTGCATGTATGTATGTATGTGCAGGTGCCTATGCACGTGAACATGAGTGTGTACATGGGGTCATGTTAGAGAGAGGAAAGGCACTGGCTGCTTACTCAGCCCTGCAGCAAATGAGGTTCTGGGATAATTAAGAGAAATCTCCCTTGGCAGAAATGTGCCTCTTTGGGTCTGCTTCTCATTTTGGACAATTGGAAAAGGCAATCACTCATGTTTATTGATGCCAAAGAGTTTTTCATAGTAATCAATATGGGCTACAAAAACGAAGTTGTTGACATCTTATTTCTGGGATTTTTTTCTTTCAGATAATTGTGAGTCCTCAGGCATCATATATTTTGAAATAAGGCAGTTCCACTCCAAAACTGAGAATTTTCAATGCATGCCTGCAGTTGATCTTACATTCTGCCAAATCCTGGGCCAATGACATCTGTATCTATCAAGCCCATTCAGATTTCTCCTCTGTTGTAAGATTGATCTCTCTATTTTTAATCTTACTCAAAGGGGCAAGAGATAAAATTTAAATCACTCATGAATGCTTTCAGCTATTTCTTAACCAGGATGTATATAATTTGGAGATCAGCTCCTAAGTTGTTGGTTTGCTCTCTCAAGCACCATTTCACTTAGGTCTTCTGGGCTATTTTGGTTTTTCTCTGGATAGAACTAGGCTGGAACCTCAGGTGGATAAGAGTTCACACTCAGCTCAGTTCAGCAACTGTGAGCACTCATAATTGTTTTCTGCAAGTCCTTGGACCCTCTGATGTCTACCAGAATTCCCAGCAAATGCTCACCTATCTCTATAGATTGGAAGAAGACCTCATTCCTTTCCAATTGCAGAGTGACAGTAGCTGGACCTGTGCCCTTGGCAGAAGCCTTTTGTCCCTGTTATAAGAAGGCTGGTTGAATGTCAAATATGGTTAAGATGGGAGCATGAGGCTGGCTAGTCAATGGAGAGCTGCCCATGGCAAACTCAGGGCAGATTTGAGTTCAGCATGCTACAAAGAGGTCCAGCAGGGTCTTGTTGCCCACCTTCAGGGTTAGAAGCCAGGCTGAGCTCATTAAGGGGGTGCCACTTCCTTCAGGTTACCTCCCCCAGGGGATCAGACTTGACACCAGGTGCACAGGAAGCTGAGTCATGAGTGGTAGCCATGGCTGTTCTCAGCTCGGGAGAACATAAGGGAGCTCACTGTGGCTGCCAGAAGTCCACACCATAAAAGTATAGGTATTCACTACTCCAGGAAGGAAATGGAGTGACCCATACAATAATATTAGCTACTGAGTAACTCCATGAAGGTCACAATGTAAGCCATCTCTTGTTTAAAATCAAAGAGCTAAGTGGAATAATGAGGTAAATAGAAGGTATGTGTCAGGCCATAGGGATGATTTCATTTGCTTTCTATCATTACTAAAACTGAAACCAGTTTCAGAAACTGAAGCCTCTTCTTGCCAAATTACCCTCCACAGGCATTTTATTCATTAGCAGATAAATAATATTGCAGACTACTCTTATCAATCTCCATTGAAATCCATGTGCACATTATGTGAACATCTATATCTCATTTCATGGAGGGGAAGCTGAAGGTTAAATAAGATTCCCAAGACCAAAATAGATTTTAACAAGATCTGGACATTTTTCTCAAACCACCTCCTCCATCACCCACCTAAATATGGGTTTCTACCTCCAGATGTGTGTAATGGGCCATCAGTTACCATGGAGACCACACTCTGGCCCCTTATCCTCAATACCACAGTCAAATAAATGGTAAGTTAGACATCTTGAAACATCTTTGCAGCCTGGATCCACGTCCCAGAACTCTAGCCAGCATAGGCATAGCCAGTGTGGGAGCTGTGCTGGGAGCTGGGGGAGCCTGGGTGGTCCAGAACATCCCTGCTCAGAGTTTAAATGCTCACTTCATGAGAGGGGCTGCCCTGGAAGGCTGGGGTGGAGAAACCCCTTCAGTGAACTGCTGATAGGAAAAGAACATTGTAAAAATTAATTGTAAATGTCTGATGTAAGAAATTCTTACTCTGCTTGTTAATAGGTCTGGATTCATGATTTGCAGAATGACCATGACAAGGATTTCATAATCCAGCAAGGTCCCAAACTCTGTTCATGAGCTTTTGTTCTTTGTCTTCCTCTTGCCCTTCTTATACCACTTACACAATGTCCATGCAATGAGTTATTCTCTTTAATACCCAACCCACTGAAGTCACACCCAATGAACTAAAATCTGGAAGTATACATGAGTATGTTGACCGCTGAAGGTCAACAAAGATCTTTTAAAATATGATTTTGCTATAAATGATGAAACTGTGGGTTTGAACAGCAGTCTTTAGGTTCTCTGTGCAGTAGTCTTTTGCAACAGCCTTGGCCAGCCATGTTGCTCCATAGGGCACTATATTGACCCACTTAAACCCTCTTTCTTCTACATTTTAAAAACGAGACACACACAGAGAGATGCCAGCATTAGATCAGTACAAGCCAAATGACTAGCAGAAAGAGGCTTTAAGCAGAAGACTTCAGACAGCAGAGGCCCTGGGAGCAGAAGTTCATTTAACTATGAGCTACCAAAGATGATGCAGAATCAGAGAGAAGTCAAATTGCCATGGGTGGGATGCAGGAGCAGAGTGCAGTAGACCCTTACTGCAACCAGGCTGTGGTGTGCTCACTTGTGGTTGGTGGAGTCTGGCTTATTATTTTCTCCACTTTATTCCTCTGTCAAGGTGAACTACCATTAGTGTGGGCATCTGAAGCTATTTCCATTTTCATTGCCACAGTGAGATTTCCTTAAGAGAGCCACCAATTGATAATAACTTCATGAACCCACATTGAGACAGATCAACAGCACTTGAGGATCTATGGCATGTGGGAGAAGAGAGGACAGACCTGGAAAGATGAGGTGCCCTTCCCTCTGCTTGATCATGGCCACAGAGGATGGGTCATGAGGGTAAAGATGGAGTGGAAGGCCTGGATGTGCCTCGAAAGACAGTTTTCAACTTCGTGTGACAATAAAATGAATCTGAAGTTCCTTTAAAAATTTTTTGGTTTTCTTCCACTTGCTGTCTATTTTCTTCCCTTCCCCTCCTCTTCTTACCCTTGTCCATGACACCACATCCATTCATCGTTTTATCAACTACTCTGGGTGTTCTCAAAGAAAACAGTCCATCCTAGTCCATCCCTCTCAGGAGAATCTGTGTGATCGCATTTCTGGCTCAGAGCGAGGCATGTTCAATATAATTAGTTGGCGACTTTGTGGAGTGGAAATGTTCTGCCAGAAATGCTCTGAGTTCAGGGTGAGTGCCTGGATCATTTCTGAGCTCTGATCTACATGCTCGAGGGCAAGAGATCACAGAAAATAATAATTTGCCTCTTTTCCGAAGTCAATTTTCCTCTGAAGGTCAGCAGTGAAAAGATCTGCCTCAGGAGCAGACTTGTAAAGCCCAATAAGATACAAATACCTCATGTAGTGTTACCACCGCTGCACTCTCTGGTCTAAGCTCTATTTACTTTTCAAGACACTCATGTGAAGAGATACTCTTATTATTCCATTTCAAGAATGAGGAAACTGAGACACAGAAAGGTTAAGTGGTTTGCATAAAGACACAGAGCTAATAAGAGCTGTTTTCTGAGTTCAAGCTCTGTGACCATGGCCACAGCACCTCTCCCTGCCTCTCTGAGAATCTCTGCATCTTTCTTTGCTCTTCATTTGATGAACCACATGCTTGGCTACATTTGCAGTACTCTCAGACTGCGGTCAAGTTGATTTGCTTTTCCAGAAAAAGGTAAACCATGAGACCAACATCTAGGATAGACATCAAGATTTAGAGGGGACTGAAATGAAATTGACCAAATTATACTATGTACATATATGAATAGATTACAATGAATTTTGCCTTTAGAGATATCTATAAAGCATCAATTACAAAAGTAAAAATAAATAGAAGGAAGACAGTAGAGGAAAAAGAACAGGGGGAGGGAGAAACAGAGGGAAAGAGAAAGCACTGGGGACTGAAGTGGAGCAAATTACATTTCATGTGTGTGATTGTACCAAAATCAACCCTAATATTATGTTTAACTATAATGCACTAATACAAACATTTAAAAATAAACATAAAAAGATTTTAGGGTGAAAAATTTCCTCTAGACTTAAACCACAAGAAATATCTGCTCAGAGAATACCCTTTGCCTAAGTTCTAGTTTCATGAGTCACTGTCTGGTGAGTGAAGAAAAGGCTGAACTTGACCCTTCTCTGCTGGTTATAGCACACCAAGAGATATAATCACCCCTGGTGCTACCATGCCCTTGCTATGGATACCAGATCACCAGTTGAAACAGAGCTGCCTGTGTACATGAGATCATTTGGTCTTCATGGGAATGCAGTATTCAGCACTAGGGTGGAAACTTTGGGATCATCCTCCATCTTCACACCTCTATATTCTTCCCTCCTGTTTTTTCTTCCTTTCTTATTCCATTATGGTGCATATATCCTTTGCCCATACAACTCACTGAAACTATATATGCTCAAAGACACCAGTCTGGTAAGTCTGGATTAAGGGCATATTCTCCTGAGCTGGGAACTGCCACCTTCCTTCAGTGAAGACACCTCCAGATTTAGGGTGGACAGCAGAATGAAATTGACCAAATTAGACCATGTACATGTATGAATACACCATAGTGAATTTTGCTTCTAGGTATATAAATTGCCAATTAAAAAACAATAAATAAATATAAGGAAGACCAGTAAAGTAGAGGAAGAGGAACAGAAGTGGGGGAATCGTCTTTGCTCAAGACAGGCTGCTACAGGTTCCTATGGCTCTTAGCAAACTGCCAAATCAGCTCCCTCTCCTTCTATAAGCTTTTGCCCTTCTGGGAAAGCTGAGCTCTCGCTTGTTCATTTGTCTGTCTGAGTGCCCAGGATTTGGTGCCTTGACCTGGCTTGTGATCCGCCATTCTTTGCCTTACACACAGGGACTGAAATTTTGCTTTCAAAATAGAGTAGTATATAGCTCAATTCTACCTCTTTAGGGAAAAAGCCCCCCCACCATTCTTATCTTTTCATAACTCATTTTCTCCCTCCAGGACATCTTTTTTCTAACATAGTCTTCTTAATTCTCCCAAGTTTAAGCCCAATTTTGTACATCCTCATCCTACATAATATACATTCACTAAGAACAGGATAAAGATGCTCCTCAATTTATGATGGACCATATCCTGAAAATCCCATTGTAAATTGAAGATATTGTGAGTCAAAAATGCATTGAGTTCACCTGACCTGCTGAATACCTTAGCTTAGCAACACTGCACACTGTAGAATCCCATTGTTCACCCTTAAAATTATGTGGCTGTGGGGGGCTGTGGCTCACTGCCACGGCTCAGCTTTGTAAGAGAAGATTGGATCACAGATTGCTAGCCTAGGAAAAAATCCAAATTCAACAGTGGTATATAGTTTCTAGTGGCTGAATATTGTTTTTGCATCATTGTAAAGTTGAAAAATTCTAAGTGGAGTCATTGTAAGTCAAGAGTTGTCTGTATATTGTTCATGAGATAGGAGACTAGATATTGTTAGTACAAAACTTTCTCCAGATTAATCAATAGAGTCAAGCGTATCACAGTTGTTGTTATGGTTTAGAAATGAGGTGCTTCCCTGAAGCTCATCTGTGAGACAATGCAGCAGTGGAATGGTTGGATTGTGAGGATTATAATCTAATCAATATATTAATCCATTGATATGGATTAACCGTGTAGTAACTGTAGGCAGGTGGGGACTTGCCTGCAAGAAGTAGGTCCCTGGGCCTTGTTTAGGGGTTTGTATTTTGTACCTGGTGAGAGGAGCTCTCTCTCTCTCCTTCTTGTTGTCATGTCCTGAGTTGCTTTCCTCTGCCTTACCCTTCTGCCATGATGTTCTCTTTCATTTGGGCCCACAGCTGTGGAGTAGGCTGTCTATGGACCGAGACCTCTTAAACTGTCATCCCCAAATAAACAGCCCCTCCTCTAATTTGTTCTTGTTGGATATTTTGATCATAGTTATACAAAAGCTGACTAAAACACCAGTAAAACTCTCAGCAGGCTTCTTTTTGGTGAGGGAGGGAAAAATTGGTTAAGTGGGTTCTAAAATTCAAGTAAAAATTTAAAGTTCATAGCCTAGCCAAAACAATTTTGAAAAAAAAAAAAAAACGAATTTGGAAAACAACACTATCTGATTTAAAAACTTTTTATGAAGTTATAGTAATAAAAATGTGTGGTGTTGGCATCAAGATAGATAAATAGATCAATGGAACGCAGTTAAAAAGTCAAGGAATAGGAACAAATATTTGTGAACAACTGATTTTCAAGGAAGGTACTAAGGCATTTCAGTGGAGAAAGGATTGCCTTTCCAATGAATGGTGCAGAAACAATGGAAATTTATATGCAAAATGAAGTGAAATTTGATTCATATCTTGTAACATATAAAAAGTTAAAATGGATCATAGAGTTAAAAGTGAACTCAAAAATTGTAAATCTTGTAGAAAACAGAGGAGTCTCAATGATTTGGAGAAGGGAAAGATTTTTCTATGTTATTATGTCAAAACCTCAATCCATAAAAGAAAAAAAAATAGTTGTAGTGCATCAAAATTAAAACTCTTGTCCTTCAAAGGCAGAGTTAATGGAATGGAAAAACAAATCACTGTCCAGGACAAAGCATTTACAAATCCAAATATCTGAAAAATTATTTAATCCTAAGTATGTAAAGAACTCTCAATACTAGAAAAAAAAAATCAAAAACAAAAACAAAAAAAACCCTCAATGTGCAAAACAAGTGAGTAGACCACAGAAGGTATAGGACAGTGAATAAGCACCTGGAAAGATGTTTAGTATCTTAGGGAAATGCACATTGAAACCACAAAGAAATATCACTACTCATCTATTAACTAAGTCAAAATGAGAAAGGTTGAACATATCATGTTGTTGCCAAGGATGTAGGAGAAAAGTAGTCTGGTAGGTTCCTGAAAAAGTTAAATATGGATGTCTAAAAGTAATCCACCCATCCCACTCTTGTATATGTACCCAAGAGAAATGAAAGCGTATGTCCATACAAAGCAAAATAAAACAACTCTAAGATTTCATCTTACTCCAATTAGAATGTCTACTATCAAGAACCAAACAATAATAGATGTTGGCATGGATGTGGGGGAAAAGGCACACTTTTACATTGCTGGTAGAGTTGCAAATTGGTGCAGCCACTCCGGAAAACCATGTGGAGAATCCTCAGAAAATGTGGAATGGACCCACCTTTCGACCCAGTTATCCCACTCCTTGGTTTATACCCAAATGACTTAAAATTAGCATACTACAGTAACGCAGCCACATCAATGTTTATAGCAGCTCAATTCACAATAGCTAGATTGTGGAACCAACCTAGATGCCCTTCAACAGATGAATGGATAAAGAAACCGTGGTACATATACACAATGGAATATTACTCAACCTTAAAGAAGAATAAAATTATGGCATTTTCAAATAAATGGATGGAATTGGAGAATATTATACTAAGTGAAATAAGCCAATCCCAAAAAACCAAAGGCTGTATGTTTTTCCTGATCAGTGGAGGATGATATATAATGGGGGTGGGGAATGTGGGGGAGTGAGAGAAGAATAGAGGAACTTTAGATTATGTAGAGGGAAATGAGGGGGGGGTGTATGAAATATTGTAGAATGAGACAGACATCATTACCCTATGTACATGTGTGATTACACCAGTGGTATGAATCTACATTGTGTACAACCATAGAAATGAAATGATGTACCCATTTGTGTACAATGAATCAAAAGGCAGTCTGCAAAAAATAAAAAAATAAATTAAAAAAAGAATTATACTAGAAGTTCACAGGGTCGTTAATGCCCAACAACAGGTTAATGGATAAACAATCTGTAGTGTATATATACATTGGATTACTAATCACAATAAAATGAACTACTGATATGAGTGAAATGTCTGAATCTCAAGATAATTATACTGAGTGAAATAAGCCTGGTCAAAAAAAAAAAAAAAAAAAGATACCACATGATCCATTAATTTGCATTCCACGTCCCTGCTCACTCTGTGCTATGGTCCCTGGTGACAAATCTTTTGTGGACAGAGATACAAAGTAAATGTTCAGTTCCTGGACTCAATTACCATTTTTTTGGCACCTCTGATGAAATATTTAACTTCACTATTTCCCTAAATCCCAATCCAACTTTCCTAACAGAAAAAAATTTACTCAAGAATCAAATAAAGGATGGTTCAGGAAACATACCAGGTACGTTTCACATGGTGCTGGATTGATGAAAAAAATCTCCTACAGCTTCCAGCTTCTGAAGACAACTAAGTCGGCATAAACAATTGTCAACTTGAACAGCAAATAAGTGCCAGTGCCAGTCTGAATATGGCTTGTCCCCTCCAAAATTCATGTTGAAACTTATTTCCATTATGAGATATTCATAGGATAGGTGGGGTCAGCTGGGATCTTTAAGAGCTGATTATAGCTCTGCCCTCATGACTGATTAATCCATTCAGGCAATCAGTAGATTAATAGGTTAATGGATTATCTTGAGGGCAGGTCTGCTATAAAAAGCCAGTTTGGCTAGATCTCTCAAGTGTTCCTGCCTTTCACCATGGGTTGCCCTGTGCTGCCTGGGGAATCTGACAGCAAGAACATCATCACTAGATGCAGTCCCTTGACCTTGGAATACAACCATGAGCCAAACTAAACAAACTTCCTTTCTTTATAACTGAAAGCTGTCTGTGATAGTATGTTATTAGCAACAGAAAACGGAAAATCCAACTTCCCTCACCTATTAATGGTGCCTTCACTTCATTTTATTGCCTGTAGCTCTGTCAATTTTCTTGGCTAAAAAGAAGATTGAGGCATCCTTGAGATCAAACAGACATCTGCAAAGCTGGCTGTGGAGGGAGAATCATCCTCCTATCTCTGAGATTCACCTTTACCTTGGTTTTTTTTTTTATTTATTTATTTATTTTTGTGTGTGGCTATCCTTACTTTCCTAATTTTCTCCAGAGTACTTCCCATTCTTGAACAAGTCAGGTTTAATGAAGACAGATGCCCCTCCCCCTGCTGCAGGGTGGAGCCAAGCCCATGTCATCTAGGCAAGCTTATCCCGTTTAGTTGGGGATAACATAAGGAAGACAAATAGAAAGAATGGCATGAAGTTCTGGATGTTTAGGGGGCTTTTGCATATAACCCCCTGATATCTGGTCAGTGGGCTATTTTGAGCTCCCTAGTCAGAAGCCCACACTTGGTGATCGATTCTCCAAGTCCAAAAAAACAGAGTGAGCTCAGTGAGATGCAAGAGAGCTCTTACCTGTCTGCCTTAGTAGAGAGAGGAAGTTCTTATTTCTTTTCTGATAAACTCTTTCTCCCAATTACTGATGTCAGGAATGCTGGACAGCCTCATTCCCTTTAGGGGAAATCTCATGTAACCACCTGACTTTTCAGGTCTTGCCATTATAACCATAGAAGGACTTAATTCAAAAGGCTCAAATTTTATGGCCTTGACAGAAATCTACAGGCCCAGGGCCTATCACATGTCACAGAGGAGCAACAGGGTGTGGCCTGGCGGAAATGGTATCTACATAATCAAACTAGCCAGCCTCACACTTTATCAGTTGGACAGGACAAAGGCAGGCACATTTGCACTAAGATCCCATAAACACTGGATTCCCTTACAATGGTACAGCCCTCCCTTCACATCCTCCTGAGCAGTAAGAGTTCCAGTATTGCCCTGGGACTCCACTCCATAGATATTCCCAGGAGTCCTGAAAGGGAGCACACCCTTAACTTGGGATCTGGCCAGCTTGTCTGGGATGGGTGTTTTGGACTTGGACATGCCTCAGAAATTCAGGCCTGAAGGGTGGGAGCATGGGAATTTGCCACTCTCTCTGGCAGCTGTCACAACACCAAGTTGCTGCATAACTTTGCCATCTCTGATAAAGTACTCCTGAGAACACTGCACTTTCTCCCTAGGATCCGTGAGTTCCTGATGTTGCCAGCTGTACAGGGGTGTCTCAGTCAATGACCTCTGACCCTCAGGACCTAGCATCCTTTGGGTTCACCATTAAGGAGGTATCTCAAAGGCAATCATTTCCCTTCCTTCTGGGATGAGTGGTTTCAGCACCCATCCCTGAGTCCTGAAAGATTATTGTTAGATTTTTTCTTTAACCAAAAGATGTACATTTCCCCCTGGGTTCACAGGTGTTATGAATCATGTTGTATCAAGATGGAATCTAATGTAGGTTTGAAGTAAGATGTCCCCCTCAAATGACCCTGGGTAGGTCATTGCACATAAAGTGATTTCCTTTGTTCTTTCTGGCAACTTGTCATAGAGTAGGACATCAGGGTCTGCCATCATGTTCTATGTCCACCTCAGGGAAAGGATGGAAGGGCCTTTTTCTGGCCATTTCTTCCCAGGGGTTCCCTCTGTTTCTAAATTCATGGAAGTGTGTGGATAAAGGGGGAAGAATCCTGATCTAATTTTATTGGCCTCTGAGTGTGCATAGAGCAGTCAGTTCTGAATCAGAGATCCTTGAGAGGTTGGGGCCTCATCTCTCCAATAACTAAGGATAAGGAGGTACCCAGAGTCCCAATTTAGGTTTGATTTTATATGGTAAGAAAAGGCTGACACAACCCTTTGGAGAGATAAGCTGTCTGGAAACATCATTGTCAGCAAACTCAACTGAGGTGAAAGAAGAAAAATGTAGTTTCTTCTTTTTTTTCCTGTGGTAGGGTGAGAATCTTCATTTTTTAATAATTTACTTATTTTGATTTGTTGTAAACAAATGGGGTAAAACTTATTTCTCTGGTTGTACATGAAGTAGAGTCATACCATTTGTGTAGTCATACATGTACATAAGGCAATGATATTTGTCTCAATTTGTTATTTTTCCCTTCCCCCCACCCCTCCCACCCCTCCCACCCCTCTTTCCTCTACACAATCCATCCTTCCTCCATTCTTGCCTCCCTCCCACTCCCCATTATATATCATCATCCACTTATTAGAGAGATCATTCAGCCTTTGGTTTTTTGGAATTGGCTTATCTCACTTAGCATGATATTCTCCAACTTCATCCATTTGCCTGTGAATGCCATACTTTTATTTTTTATGGCTGAGTAATATTCCATTGTGTATATATACCACAGTTTCTTTATCCATTAATCAATTGAAGGACATCTAGTTTGTTTCCACAATCTAGCTATTGTGAACTGAGCAACTATGAACATTGATGTAGTATGTTGATTTTAAGTCCTTTGGTATAGGCCAAAGAGTGGGATAGCTGGGTCAAATGGTGGTTCCATTCCAAGTTTTCTGAGGAATCTCCACACTGCCTTCCAGAGTGGCTGCATTAATTTGCGTCCCCACCAGCAATATATGAGTGTACATTTTCCCCCACATCCTCGCCAACACCTATTGTGGCTTATATTCTTGATAATCGCTCTTCGAATTGGGGTGAGATGGAATCTCAGGGTAGTTTTGATTTGCATTTCTCTTATTACTAGAGATGCTGAACATTTTTTCATATATCTGTTAATTGCTTGTAGATCTTCTTCTGTGAAGTGTCTGCTCATTTCCTTAGCACATTTATTGATTGGGTTATTTGTATTCTTGGTGTAGAGTTTTTTGAGTTCTTTATAGATTCTGGGAATTAGCGCTCTATCTGAAGTATGAGTGGCAAAGATTTTCTCCCACTCCGTAGGCTCTCTCTTCACATTACTGATAGTTTCCTTTGCTGAGAGAAAGCTTTTTAGTTTGAATCTATCCCAATTATTGATTCTTGCTTTTATTTCTTGTGCTTTGGAAGTCATGTTAAGGAAGTCTGATCCTAAGCTGACATGATGAAGATTTGGACCTACTTTTTCTTCTATAAGGTACAGGGTCTCTGGTCTAATTCCAAGATCCTTGATCCATTTTAAGTTGAGTTTTGTGAAGGGTGAGAGATAGGGGTTTAGTTTCATTGTGCTGCATATGGATTTCCAGTTTGCCCAGCATCATTTGTTGAAGAGGCTATCTTTTCTCCATTGAATGTTTTTGGCACCTTTGTCTAGGTTTGTCTCTGTGTCCTCTATTCCTATATCATTGATCTATCTGTCCATTTTGGTGCCAATACCATGCTGTTTTTGTTACTATTGCTCTGTAATATAGTTGGAGTTCTGGCATTGTGATACCCACTGCTTCACTCTTCCTGCTAAGGATTTCTTTATCTATTCTGGGTCTCTTATATTTCCAAATGAATTTCATGATTGCTTGCTCTATTTCTATGAGGTATGTCATTGGAATTTTCACTGGAATTGCATTGAATTTGTATAGCACTTTTTATAGTATGACCATTTTGACAATATTAATTCTGCCTATCCAAGAACATGGGAGATCTTTCCATCTTCTAAGGTTTTCTTTAGTGTTCTGTAGTTCTCACTGTAGAGGTCTTTCACCTCTGTCGTTAGATTGATTCCCAATTATTTAATTATTTTTGAGGCGATTGTGAATGGGGTAGTTTTCCTAAATTCATTTTCAGAGGTTGAATAAAAATGCATTAGATTTATGAGCATTGATTTTATATCCTGCTAGTTTACTGAATTCATTTATGAGTTCTAAAAGTTTTATGGTGGAATTTTTTGGTTCCTCTAAATATAGAGTCATGTCATCACCAAACAGGGATAGTTTGAGTTCTTCTTTTCCTATTTGTATCCCTTTAAATTCTTTGGTGTCTAATTTCTCTGGCTAGAGTTTCAAGGACAATGTTGAATAGAAGTGGTGAAAGAGGGGATCCCTGCCTTGTTCCAGAGTTTTGGGGGAATTTTTTCAGTTTTTCACCATTTAGAATGATATTGGCCATGGGCTTAAAATAGATACCTTTACAATGTTGAGGAATGTTCCCACTATCCCTCTTTTTTTTCTAGTGTTTGAAGTATGAAGGGATGCTGTATTTTATCAAATGCTTTTTCTGCATCTATCAAAATAATCATATGATTCTTGATTTTGAGTCTGATGATATGGTGAACTATATTTATTGATTATTTATTGATTTCCGGATGTTGAACCAACCTTGCATCCCTGGGATAAAACCCACTTGATTGTGATGCACTGTCTTTTAAATATGTTTTTTTGTATGCAATTTGCTAAAACTTTGTTGAGAATTTTTGCATAGATGTTCATTAGGGATATTGGTCTGAAATTTTCTTTCCTGGATGTGTCTCTGTCTGGTTTTGGTATCAGGGTGATATTAGTTTCATAGAATGAGTTTGGAAGGGTTCCCTCCTCCTCTATTTCATGGAATACTTTGAGGAGTATTGGAATGAGCTCTTCTTTGAAGGTCTTGTAGAACTGTGCTGAGAATCCATCTGGTTCTGGACTTTTCTTTTGATGACTTCTTTTATTTCATTGCTTGAAATTGATCTATTTAAATTGTGTATGTCCTCTTGGTTCAGTTTGTGTGGATCATATGTCTCTAGAAACCTGTTGATGTCTTTGAGATTTTCCATTTTGTTGAAGTATAGATTTTCAAAATAGCTTCTAATTTTATTTTGTATTTCAATTGTATCTGTCATGATATTTCCTTGTTCATCCTGAATTTTAGTAATTTGAATTTTCCCTCTCCTTCTCTTTGTTAGTGTGGCTAAGGGTTTATCAATTTTGCTTATTTTTTCTAAGAACCAACTTTTTACTTTGTCAATAGTTTCAATTGTTTGTTTCAATTTCATTGATTTCAGCTCTGATTTTAACTATTTCCTGTCTTCTACTACTTTTGGTGTTGGTCTGTTCTTCTTTTTCTAGGCTTTGAGCTGTGGCGTTAGGTAATTTATTTGTTGACTTTTTCTTCTTTTATTGAATGTGCTCCATGAAATGAATTTTCCTCTGAGTACTGCTTTCATAGTGTCCCAGAGAATTCAAAATGTATCTTTGTTCTCTCTTTGTTCTTGTTTACCTCTAAGAATTTTTTTATTTCCCCTCCTGATGTCTTCTGTTATGCATGTATCATTCAATAGCATATTATTTAACCTCCAGGTGTTGGAGTAGTTTCTGTTTTTTATTTTGTCATTGATTTCTAATTTCATTCCATTATGATCTGATAGAATACACGGTAATATCTCTATCTTTTTGTATTTGCTAAGAGTAACTTTGTGGCATAATATAAGGTCTATTTTAGAGTAGGATCCATGTACTGCTGAGAAGAAAGTGTATTCACTCATTGATGGATGAAATATTCTATATATGTACGTTAAGTCTAAATTATTGATTGTGTTATTGAGATCTACGGTTTCTTTGTTCAATTTTTGTTTTGAAGATCTGTCCAGTGGTGAGAGAGGTGTGTTAAAGTCACCTAGTATTCTTGTGTTGTGGTCTATTTGGTTCCTGGAATTGAGAAGGATTTGTTTGACATACATGGATGAGCTGTTGTTTGGGGCATAAATATTTATGATTGTTATGTCTTGTTGATTTATGCTTCCCTTAAGCAGTATGAAATATCCTTCTTTATCCCTTCTAACTTTGGCTTGAAGTCTACATTATCTGATATGAGGTTGGATACTGTGACTTTTTTGCTGAGTCCATGTGCGTGGTAAGTTTTTTCCCATCCTTTCACCTTTAGTCTCTTGGTATCTTTTTCTGTGAGATGAGTCTCTTGAAGGCAGCATATTGTTGGGTCTTTCTTTTTAATCCAATCTGCCAGTCTATGTCTTTTGATTGATGATTTCAGGCCATTAATATTCAGGGTTATTATTGAGATGTGATTTGTGTTCCTGGTCATTTTGGCTTATTTTGGGCTTTTAACTTGACTTGGTTTGTCCTTTATTTGGCTATTTCTATAGGGTAGTTCCTTCCTTTTCTGACTTACATGGTTGATTTTCATCTCTTCCTCATGGAATATTTTGCTTAAAATGTTCTGTAGTGCCAACTTTCTATTTGTAATTTCTTTTAGTTTTTATTTATCAATGAAGGATTTTATTTCATCATCAACTCTGAAGGTAAGTTTTGCTGCATATAACATTCTTGGTTGGCATCCATTTTTTCAGAACTTGAAAAATGCTGTTCTAGGCCCTTCTAGGTTTTAGGGTCTGGGTTGAGAAATCTGCTAATATCTGTATTGGTTTCCCCCTGAATGTAATTTGATTGTTTTCTCTCGCAGTCTTTAAAATTCTATCTTTATTTTGTATGTTAGGTATTTTCATTATAATGTGCCTTTGTGTGGGTCTGTTGTAATTTTGTATATTTGGAGTCCTATAAGCCTCTTGTACTTGGTTTTCCATTTCATTCTTCATATTTGGGAAATTTTCTGATATTATTTCATTGAATAGATTGTTCATTTGTTTGTTTCTCTAAGCCTTCCTCAATACCAGTAATTCTTAAATATGGCCTTTTCATGATATCCTATAATTCTTGTGGATTTTGTTCATGATTTCTTACCCTCTTCTCTGTTTGATCAACTTTGTTTTCAAGATTAAATATTTTGTCTTCAATGTCTGAGTTTCTGTCTTCCAGGTGTTCTATCCTATTGGTTATGCTTTCTATGCAGTTTTTAATTTGGTTTGTTTCCTTCATTTCAAGAATTTCTGTTTTTTTTTCCAGAATCTCTATCTCTTTATTGAAATGATATTTTGCTTCCTGCATTTATTCTTTTAACTCTTGATTGGTGCGATCATTCAATGCCTGCATTTGCTCTCTCATCTCATCATTTGCTTCTCTGATCATTTTAACTATGCACAGTCTGAACTCCTTTTCATATATTTCTTCTGCCATGCTGTCATTGGATTTTATTGATGTAGCATCTAGGTTTGTTTGGGACACTTTTTTCCCTTGTTTTCTCATATTGCTCATGTATCTTCCCCTCTCCTAATCTTCAGTAACCTGAAGTCTTGGAGGAACTTGATAATGCAATGAGCCAAAAAGTATGCTGCCCCTCTATGGATGGTGGACTCCAGGTGGGGTATGTTCCCTGCTAGTGGACAGAGGCACCTCCATGTGTTGACAGATGGTCAATTGCAGGGGTACTAGACTGTGGGCTAGGGCCCAGCTGGTCTGGTCCCGGCTCTGCGGGCTTACCTCCTCGGCGGAGAAGTCTCACCTGGCGATTCTGTGCTGGTCTGAAAAATGCAATTTCTATTACTGTCCCCTGAATAAAGAAGGAAGCTCGTATTCTTGATAATTGCCATTCTAATTGGGGTGAGATGGAATCTTAGGGTGGTTTTGATTTGCATTTCTCTTATTACTAGAGATGTTGAACATTTTTCCATATGTTTGTTGATTGCTTGTAGATCTTCTTCTGTGAAGTGTCTATTCATTTCCTTAGCCCATTTGCCGATTGGATTATTTGCATTCTTGGTGTAGAGTTTTTTGAGTTCTTTATACATTCTGGAGATTAGTGCTCTATCTGAAGTATGATTGGCAAAGATTTTCTCCCACTCTGTAGGCTCTTTCTTTGCATTGCTGATAGTTTCCTTTGCTGAGAGAAAGCTTTTTAGTTTGAATCTATCCCAGTTATTGATTCTTGCTTTTATTTCTTGTGCTATGGGAGTCCTGTTGAGGAAGTCTGGTCCTAAGCCAACATGTTGAAGCTCTGGACCTACTTTTTCTTCTACAAGATGCACGGTCTCTGGTCTGATTCCGAGGCCCTTAATCCATTTTGAGTTTAGTTTCATGCATGGTGAGAGATATGGGCAAACAGCATTACCCTATGTAAATTTATGATTACACAAATGGTATGCCTTTACGCCACGTACAAACAGAGAAACAACATGTATCCCATTTGTTTACAATAAAATAAAAAAAAAAGAAGGAAGCTCACTGAGAAAGGTAGAGAGCTACTCTCCAGCATACTCGGGTTGGTACTAGTGAATCCAGCAGGGTCCCATCTACAAAGCAGAAAGGCCTTTGATGAGTTGAGCAGAGGGACTTGCTTTATAGGCAGCAAAGGTAAAGGGAAGCAGAAACAAATACCCAAAAGCAGATGATTTGTTTCAAAGTTGCTTTCTTGTGAGATTAAACCAAAAGAGACTTCCTTATCATGCAGGTTCAAGTTGACTGGGTTCATTTTGACTGGTCACTGTGGCTTTCCTGTTCTTTTGGAATCTCTGTTTCTTAATTGATGATGTGGCACCTGTGCAAGAGACATCATTCTGCTTTGGTCTGGTCCACTGGTCCAAATGCAGGAACTTTACCAAACCAGGGCCTCCTATAAATTTTATTGAACACTTATAAAGTCTGACATGGCCTGATTATCTCTCTTTTTCCATGAATGTCTGATCAAATCCTATATTTTAGGGACAGACTCAAAGCTGGATAAGTAATTGGTAATGTGTGCCTTTGATCGTTATTTAACATCACTGATAAGAGAGGCACTGTCACCCAATGGCTGGTATGGCCCTTAGCCCATCCTCATGTGGCACATCCAATGGAAAGGGAGTGCTTCACTTCCCCTGGCTTCTGCCTGCTTGGAGAGTTTTCTGTTCAATTTCCAGAATGACTTCAGGGGACTGTCCTGATCTCACTGCTTGGAGACTCTTGGGTGCAATGTCATATTATCGCTTAAGTAGCAAAGGTGCTTCCCTAACCTGGAAACCAGCCTCCTTTCCTTTCTTTCAAGTTAGGAAAGAAATACATTTTTCTTTTTTTAAATGCTTTTATTAGTGCATTATAGCAATACATAATAGTTGTGTTCATTTTGACATAATCATGAATGCATGGAATTTAATTTGCTCAATTTCAGTCCCTGGTGCCTCTTCTCCTCCTTACCCCATTCTTCTTTAAACTCCACTCTCCAAGCTTGTCGCTATCTATCATAATTTGCTCCAAGTTTAATCTCAGTTCTTTTTAGTCTTCCTAGGTAACTGCATTCTAACCCTGAGGTGCTAACAAATAGTGCCGGCATTGGGGAGAAACCAAAACAAATTTGATAAAAGCATTTCATAGTCATTGGAGTTTGAGCATTGGAAGATGATATTCACTTTCAGATTTAGCCAAGGGGTATATTTGAAGACTTTATCATCTTTTCCAAACATATTTCTGCCAGTCCCTCATGTAAGCAAGAACATAATGAACCTAGGACTTTCACTTACAGACAGTGGATTTTAAAAATGTATCTTTGAAACATTTTTTTCTTGAGTGTTTGAATTCCTGCTGGTAGACTGTACATGGGGTCAAAATGAACACACTAGGTTCAAAACAACAAAAAGGACACTGGACTGAAGTGTATCCTGAACTGAAGGGACATATTGTTCTAGGGACTGCAGCAGCTGCAAACATACCCTAGAGCAGAAGCTGGGACTACTACAGAGTTTCTTAGAGGAAAGCACTAGGTTTGACCGAAAAGAAAACATTGGAATCCTCACGTGTCTTTCTCTTTTCTTCATATTCCTCACCTACCTCCTCTCCCATTGATGCAGCTCAGTGAGAACATAGCAGATAGAACATCAGAGAAAACAGTCACTGCTGAACACAGCATGCAGGGAGAAGTCACTTTCCAGACCCCCTTTCTCTGTGGAATGTGGGAACCCACAAGTGCTGAGTTGTTCCCTCCCAAATCCAGATGTTGCAGTCCTAACCCCCAGTACCCCAGAAGGTGGCTATAATTAGGGATGGGGTTCTTTTAAAAGGTGATTAAGCTAAAACAGGGTTGTTAGGGTGACCTTAATATGATAGGATGGTTGATCTTGTTAGAAGAGGCGATTAGGACACAGTCATGCACAGAGGGTGTGTGAAGATGCAGGGAGAAGACTGTTGTCTACAAGCCAAGGAGAGAGGCCTCCGGAGAAAGCAGCTCTGCTGATACCTTGAGCCTGGACCTCCAGCTTCCAGCACTGAGAAAATGCATTTCTGCTACTAAAGCCTGTCAGTCAGTGATATACGCTATGGCAGCCCAAGCTGGAGAGTAGAGGTGATAACTTAATCACTGTCAGTTTCCTCTAATGCTCCTGCCCTGGATTTTGTTGTGTTTAGTATCTACACAGTGAGGGCTCTTTTCCCAAAATGATACTGTGTGCATATGGCTCGTGTCCCTTTTCATACTTGCTGTGTTTCCCCTATATTCCCAACTTTCACAGGTCTTGGAGGCTATTGACATTTGCCAACTTTGCAGGGCCCTGTATAGGCCCTTCTCAACTCAATTCTGGAGTCACAGGGGAATTGGTACCTAGTATAGCACAAGAAGAAAATCCGGGCCCAGGACAGCCACAGAGGGACTTCTGAATTCAGCACAATCCTCAGAAAGTCCTTTGGGACAGGGTACTGTGAGAAAGAAGCCCATTGTTGCAGTGACAAAGGCATCAGGAACACTCAGTTTGGAGAACTGGCTAAAATCTGAAGTCTGGGTACAGACTGAGGTTAATTAATGTTTGGCATGTGGGACCTTCAAAGGGACTATGAAAGGATGTTGGGGGTGGTGAGAGAGAAGTGTGAACCCTGAATTGTTCTCCCAGACCTGCCTCAAGCCAATTCTCCTACACACCTGACTTCAGGTTCTTGCATTCAAATTGAAGGTTGCTTGTAGGCCAACACTTCTGAAACTTCACTGTGGAGTGAATCTCATGGGGATTTTGTTAAATTGAAGATTCTAATTCAGTAGTTTGGAGTAGGTTTCATGAACTTGCATTTCCAACCAGCCTCAAGAGACACTGATGCTGTGGGACGAAAAGAAGGTCAGGTTCATGTAACAGAACACAGTCTCCATGCACATTCTAAGCTGCATGCACATCCAGTGCAATGGTGGTCCTCATTCCACCTTCTGCCCCATAAACACTAATGATTCCCAGTGTGCTCCAGACCCTGGGGTCAGGGACACATGAATAGGACAACAAACCATAGGTGCAAGTGTGGAAAGAGAATGCATGGAGTTAGATGGGTTGCAGTGGACCCTGAAGAGCACCTTGCTAGCTCAACAACATTACCTGAGAGTTTTAACCACTTGGTGATGTAGTTTACTTTCTGAAAGAGGGTCAATAGATCAACTTAGAGCATTTTTGTAAGGATTGATGAGATGACATATATACAAATCCCTAAAACAGGACCAAGAACAAGAGGAAAACTCAATAAATGTTGGCCCTTTCTTTTCCTATCTACAAACAAGAAACTCACAATTCATGTGGGAAAGTCTTGAGGGCATAATATTGCAGGAAATGCAGTCACTGATGTGCATATGGGGTCACACAAAAAAAGGGGAGGAAGGTCTGCCCTCCAATGACAGCCTGGGCATTGGGCAGACTGGGTTCTAACTGTGGAGCATCCCCTATCACCAAGGAGTGTGACGAATGTAGGAGGTGATCACACAGCACATGAATGTGTCCAGGATCTGTTTCAGCTGCTAGATCTAAAGAGGGAACAAGATTAAATCTCTGACCTCCAGGATCTTAGTTTCTATTGAAAAAAATCAATAGAAATACTCTGATAAGGTGAGTGCAGGGGCCTGGGGACACTGGCAAAGGAACCTTCTACTGTCTACGGAGTAGGGGAGGTCAGGGCAAGGTTCAGGGAGAAAAGTGTGTGTGTGTAGGGGTGGGGGAGAAGGAGAGAGTGAGAATATGGGGGATATCTGGTGGAAAAATTGCAAAGAACACATTATGCTTAATAGAACTAAAAATTTTGATACTTCACTAACTTTAAACAAAACAAAACAAAAACAAAAAAAAAAAGAAAAAGAAAAAGAAAAAGAAATCTTTAGGTGTCCACTGAGGGGGGCAGGTTCCACCCCAGTGTTGAATGGGAGATGGGATACTGAACTATAGTAAAAGGGTAGTTGGAATTGTGGCTGGAGTCCAGTCCAGAGCTTCATCAAGTCCCTTAGTTTAAGTAGAAACTAAAAACTCAAGAATTCTGTAAGAAAATTATTTGCTATCTGGGGGAGGGAAGACAGAAAGTCACCCATGAAAAATTGAATCGCTAGGTCTATGCACACACAGATGTGCAATTCACATTTGTACAGTCAGTCTGGTATGGGAATTCCAAGTGGAGAAATTAAAATAACTGTTCAGCACCATTAAAGTTCTATGTTCTTAGCAGAAGCAAATGTGAAATTATTGCTGTAGGGAAACTTTTGCAGCCCAGGGGTCAAGAGGTCCCATAGAAAAACCAACCTCATTGAATATGAGCTGACAATCAGAATTACAGACCCACCACTCAAGAAAATGAACCACAATGAGGAGAGCTGACAAGTGCCATAAACACAATCAGCACCTTCAAAAGTGGACCTTAACTGTGAATTAATCTGAAAAGAATAATGATGTAAGGATATTTCAAAGTATTAAAGAGATAAGAGAATGGACAAAAAACATACTCAAAGCATATTAGTCAATGTGGAAAGTGATTTGAATGATAGCCATATAGAAGTTATTAAATGAAAAGTGTAGCCATTAATAATAAAATGGAAGGATCTAGCCAGGATTAAGCATAGTTGAAGGATTCAAACTGTAAGAAAGGACTAACAACGTTAAACAGAATTCAGCAAAGGAAAGAAAAAAAAAAAGGAGCAGTTAAGAGATGCCGAGGGAAGAGGGATTGATTTCTTGAAATGTGAGTTCTCAAATGAAAGGACAAAGTAAACTAAGGACCAATGATATTCATAGAGAAAATAACCAAGGATCTTCAGATTTGGAAGAAAGCACACATTTTCATTTTAAAGAAACAAGGAGTTCTGAGATGAATGAATAAAAATAGAACTATTGAAGATGTATTAAAACTGGAAAATATTAGAGAAAAAGATAATCCTTTTTACAAAGACAATTATATTGGCAGAAGATTTTTCACCACAATAATTAGGGCCAAAATAGGGAATAATGACATCAGAAAAACAGAGATTAAGAGTTTCTCCTATATGTGCCCATTAAGAGGAAACTATGAAAAATGGGTTACAATCAGATGGAATTGACTCTGAAATAGGAGTCATTTGCCAGCATCAATGGTGACAAAAACAAATAAGTGAACCAGGCAACACATGAGGAAATATAGAGGAGCATTCTCTGGGGGAGAAAGAGACAAATTTTGAGAATGTTTATAGAAAAAAGAGGTATGGCTAAGATCCTGCTACAGTTTGGATGTTGAATGTCCCCCAGAGGCCCATGTATTAAAGCCCTGGTCACCAGAGTGTTGATTTGGGGAACAGCTGTGGACCTGCAGGAGGTGGAGCCTGGTGGGAGGTCCTTAGGCCACTGGAGGTGTGCCCTCACAGGGGATTGTGGGAATTCCGTTTCTCTCTCTTCCTTCTTGCTTCCTGGTCTATGAGGTGAATGATTTGCTGCTCCATGTTCTCTTGCCAGAGGCCCAAAGCCAGGGGGAGACTTGATCATGAGATGGAAACTCCAAAACTGTGAGCCAAAATAACCTTTTTATAATTTAATTGCCTCAGGTATTTTGTAACAGTTATAAAAAGCCAATTAACACACATTAAAAAGCAAAAGTATAGTAGGTGGAAGGTAGAAATCAGAAATAATTGTATTTCAATAGCTTTGTATTGTTCAGGAAGAAAATAAAATAGTGGTTTACTAATTGATGTATATAAAATGGAAATTTGGGGAGAAATCATTAAATGGAAAAATGAATTAAGAAAACTTAATTGATTTGAAAGAAGAAAAAATATGACAAAAAGAAAACACCAAATAAGATGGTAAAGATAATTATAAATAGAAATAATTGCCATGTAAGCACTAAATTTGGATTACTAATTGAGGAATTTTATATTTTTCCCCATATTTTTTATTGATGCATAATAGTTGTACATAATGATGGGATGTGTTATTACATATTTGTATATGCACATGATATAACAATGTAATTTGGCCAATATTATTTTATATTTTATTATGTCAAAAAAATGAAAGAAAGATCAGTCCTAACTTTCCATTTAAAATAAAATGGTAAAGAAAAAATTGAAAGTAAAAAGCTGAAAAAATATGCTCTGGAATTGTAAACAATAGGAAGTATTAACCTGAGGCAGAACTAGTATTTAAAGTGAAACCTTTTAAATATTAAACAATTTCTTACTTATTAATAAAATACATGTTTTAGTAAGGTACAGTAATCCTCAGATAAACATCACTAACAGCATAGCCTCAAAATCTGTAAACCAAAATTCATTAAATTTTAATTAGAACTAATAATGAAAATTAGAAATAAATTATGAAAATTAAAAATAAAATATGGTCATAGTGGGAGAAATAATGAAACCAACTAGAAGTGGTAGCAAGGATGGACAAAATTAGAAAACTGTTAGTAATCTTGATCTAATGGATATTATATAAATTCTACATCTAACAATGAAAGAGCATATTTTAAAAAATTATAAGCATGTTTTTGATTTATGTTTTTGAAGAATTAGTTTTAAAAGATGCCACTTTAAAGTGTCATTAATTTCAGTAAGAGCAGTAATGGCTCAGCCTGTCCAAAGAGTAAGTCTCCACTTAATCTGGGGAAGGATGCGAAGCACAGGATGTGTGAGGGGGTGTTTTAATGAAGTAAGTATAGAAGTCAAGACAAGAGTGACAGTCAGAGTCAGAAACATCTGTGTTTGAATCTTGGCCTCACTGTTTTCAGTTCTGTGACTTCAGGCAATTCACTTAACCTCTTTGAACCTCAGTTTCCTCATCTGTGTGACAGATCTAACAAAAGCACCTACATGAATTGAATATTATGCTGTATTTTAAGAGTTCAGTGCCATGTCTTTCCCCACCTACCTGTGCAGTAAGTTAACCATTTTCATATTTGTTGTTACTATTCTCATGTTCTCCCCTCCCATGTCAAATCATTTGAATATACTATGTTATTTACAGGATAAATTATTTTCACTTTCTCAGCTATCTTCTTTCAAATAATCTAGAGGATGAGATAAATGTTGGTGGCCTGAACATCCTTTGTTTTCAGGTATTTTCTCAATATTATAAGATTAGGGCACTTTTATTTATGTAAGAGAAGTGAGGAGTCACAGAAAAAAATATCAGATATATCTGGGGACTATATCAATGAGAAAATGAAACAAAGTGAACCTTTAAAAAATATAAGGATTCTACACATTATCAAGCAGCTACTGAGATTTTCAGAGGCAAATATTAACCATAAGATATTTCCAATTCTAATATAGTGAGTAACTCAGAGTTTGGGAACATCCAATTTTTTTTAATGGTACTGGGGATTGAACCAAGGGTCACTTTACTACTGAGCTACATCTCCAGCCCTTTTTATTTTTCACTTTGAAACAGGGTCTTGCTAAGTTACCCAAACTGACCTCGAATTTGTGATCACCTGCCTCCGCCTCCCAGAGGACATCTCAATCTGTCAAAGAATCACAAACACATTACAGTACCTCTGCAGAACCATCAGAACTAAGGAAAGAATTTTTTGCAAGGTTTCTTTCTATGTTAAAACCAAATTCCTCATGTAAAATACTGCTTTGCCCTCCAGGGTGATATAAGTTCATCAGATAAAAATTGTAAAAATTTCTCCTGAAATGCATATAGGTTGACTTTCATATCTGCAAGTTCCACATCCTCAGACTCAACCAAATTAGGATAAAACTATTTTAAAAAATTACCTCTGTATGGAACATAGACTTTTTTCTTGTCATTATTCCCTAAATAGTATAGTAGGTATAGTAGATATAATAAGTATCTACATGTGTTAGATATAATAAGCAATCTAGTGATGGTGTGAAGTTCACAGAAAGATATGTGTAGGTTATAGGCATATACTGCAGCATTTTATACAAGGGGATTGCACATCCATGGATTTTTGTATCTGGAGAGGTTCTGAAATCTATCTCCTGTGGACACCTTTGGCGACTGCCTTGCCTCTCAGGAATTGCACTAGCAGTGACCTACTGTTTTAGTGCAGATACCGATGTGGTCTTAGCTAGAACTGGGTACTGAGTGCAGGGCTTAAGGCAAAAGGAAGGGATCTGTCAATGTCCTTGCAACTGCTGGGGCCCAAAGGTCAGTTAGCACATACAAGATTTCTTTCAGGACAGCCCTGGGCTGTCCTTTAGGAAACTGGGGTGGTGACTGCAGACAGGGCGCCTGGTACCTTGAGTGAGCTGCAACCTAGAGGGCTAGAACACCCTTGATGTATAGGACAAAAAGGGCAAGACACAGGGAGGAGTGACGTGCTAGGTGCATCTAGGGAATGTGTGCATGACTGCTTTGGCACTATTAAGTAGTAGGACCTCCTAAAATGCCAGGTCCATATGGTGACTTCCTAGTGTGGGGAGCCATGGACAGGTATCATGCAGCGAGTGGTCATGATGCTGTGTGTTACTTCCAGGCTCAGCCTGAGGACAAGTGATGGTGGGGGACTTTAACTGAGAAGCCAGTGGACATTCTGTGGTCTTCTGCTTGTCAAACCTGGATTTATTGGATAAACACACTCAATTACATGATTTAGGTGCACACACAGAGATACACTAAGCCATGTTATGCTGTAATTCCTAGCATGTATTGTGGGAGTCAGTGATCTCCAAAGTGGGGTTACATGCAGCTTGGGGTGCTTGAGATAAACTTATCAGTCTCTTTCTTTCATGTAAGGAAATACATTAGACTTTAACAATATTTAATTTGTGGAATGGCCCTGGCTGCCTGCCCTTGGACACTCTGCAGAAAGGGTGTCACACACACTTGAGGAGGGGCTTCAGCACATGTGGGATGGCTACTTCTTCACACATTTGTTTGCGTCCAGCACACCAGAATTTATCTAGTTCCTTGAAGATTGTTATCTGGGGCCATGGAGCAAAGTTAGGTGATTTGGGGTGGGCAGAGACTTAGGATCCCACTGCTAACAACTGTGCTAACATCTGACTGCTGAGTGTCAGTCTTACTTTAGTTTTCAGAAACTTGTGATGACTCCAAACTGCACTGTAGTCTGTGAACACAGCTCAACTAGAAATCTACTGAAAACATTATACAAAAGCTTTGATCTTCATTAGTAGTCAAGATGTCTGACCTTTTCCAGACTGGGACTTGTTTCAGACAAAGGATGCGATCAACTTTACCCTCCTTTCCCATTCTCCCACTTGCTAAATGCTGGGAGAGAAGTCTAGGGTGGCAGCATTGTCCTCTCAGATTCTAGAATGTGGTAGGAGTGGTCTCTTAGTCTCCACGGCACCATTGACAATTCTGTAAGGAATCTTTGCATGTGATGTTTCTTTTTAACCAAGAAAGATGCACCTGATACTCCTTCCTCAGCTCCTAAAATTCAGGAGCTTCTCGCTATTGGATTCCTCTGTCTTCCCAGGTGATCCTTTGGACAGAAACTAACTACTGCTTCATCTCTTTCTCTTTGGTGACCCACATCTAGTCCTCAAGAAGCATGGTAGTGTCTAGTCACTGAAATCTTTGTAAGTGGGCTCACCTTCCCTTGTCTTGTCTATCCTATGTACAGGTCACTTTAGATGTCTCAGGTGTAGTCAGGCAGCGAGCCCAAGCACTCTCTGACTTTCAGGAAGCATTTTGAGGCTTCACATGGAGGACAGGCACCATCTGCTCCTTAACCAGGATTTCTCTGCCAAGAAGTGAGATCAGTATGCCTGTGCCTTGGTCTCTGAGCCCTTCTGATCCTTTGTCAGGTTGCAGGTTGGTCAAAATGGAGCCATTTCTTGGAAATTTACTTTATAAATTATGGTGTTGTTGTTCCAGTTTGCAACTTCATATTCATGGTAACTTCAAAACATCGGTGATGACTCTGTGTTACATGTAAACTAGGGTAGCAGTTGCCTTTCTTTTTTATTTGGTTGATAGGAGTCAATTGGAAAGGGCTGGGTACCACTGGTCTAGTGTATTTGCTGCTTACCTTAATTCTCCATTCTAAGAGAATTTGGCCCTCAATAAAAAAAAGCAGAGCTCAGGTTTTCAGACAAAATCCATCATTTAACAGCCTGGCCTCCAAAAGAACATTCCAAATAATTCTCCTTCAAGACTCAGACATTCCAGGCCCTATCACAGCTTAAAACGTGCCTTTTCTGTTTGGTCAGTCTGAGTTAAATTACTCTGGGCATTTTTTAGTTTTACGAGCAGGAAAAAAATAAACTTTTTCGGCTTGAAAAATAAATGGAAGCCATTCTTTTTGGCCGCAGATAACTCCAAAAGATGTGACCTTTCTAAGTTCATACTACCCAAGTGGATTATTTCCTTGGAGGAACAATCTTGCATGAGTTCAATCAAATAATGTCAAGCAGAAAATGTTAAGTGATGGAAGAAGAAAAAATATTTATAAGACAAGTAAACTTTGGAGCCAATTATTCTCCTTGATTTCCTGTAACCTACTCTATGCCTGGATTTCAGTGTTGTTCAGGATGTTTTATATCATTTTAGAATCCAAATTCATTTGGCTGAATACATACAATGATTTGATTTAGAAGGAGTGATCATAATGGTGACTAGAAAAATAAGTTTCTATAGAAATAGGATAATTCGATAGCTGCTGGGTAAGACAGATTTGTGTCAAAGCTTGCAAAAACAAATCCAAATGGCACTTTTCCCCTTGGTGGATTCCTCTGGTAATCAACCTGCTAGGTTCTGGAAATGAACCATTATGCAAATTCACAAAATACAACTAGATCTTTTCACCTTGGGATATTTATAATTCTTTCCCTTGGAAATAAGATCCTTAAATGAAAACCTCAGTGGTCATGCTTCACGAAGAGTAAGATCATAACTGCCTCGCTAGGCAAAAGAAAATACAAAAAATTAGGCTACTCAGAGAAATAGTAACTCAATTTTGTGGCTGAGGTATTATGGATTCTCTTAAGGGCTATATTTTACAGATCTTTTACTATAATATTGCAGTGGACATTGCTATTTTTATTGCTCCTGCTGGCCCAGTGGTAGGTGTAGGAGATGAGATCAGGAACAAGCATTGTTTTCTTGCCTCTGAGAGCTGAGGCACCCCTGTTTGCTGGATGAGGCAGACAAGTACCTTGATAGCTACAGCCCAGAGTGCATTCTTGCAATGGCATGGGTAAGGTGTACTGAAAGTGGAGAGGAGTATTATTAGCCAAAATTTTAAAGGCATCTTGAAGCTTATGAAACACTCAAACATTCTGCAAATATTTATTGGATGCCCTCTATAAACTAGTTGCCATACAAATTCATTTTAATTACAAATGCATCTCCCAATATTATAAAGTAAAATTCTACAAAGATTAAAACACACACACACACACACACACACACACACACACACACACACAACCACAGCTTTCATAATTACTTTTGTCTTTACTGGCATCATGTGTGAGAAATTCTACGGCCTGCAAAATCAAAGCAAGTGGTCAGATGTCAAAGGAGACACTTCCAGGAGATACCAGGAAAAACATTGGGGGAAAAAAGAAGAAAAAGAAAAGAAAATCTTTCTTAAGATTGTTCTTAAAAACAAACAAAATATGCCCCAAAGCAAAGTACAGAACCCAAGGGCTCAATAAAATATTTTGCAACTTCAGGAAATTTCAAAGCAGAGCATCTTGAGAAATTCCCATGTTTCCAAGGCTGAACCACAACGAAAACTTAGGGAATGATTCCAATCCCTTAAGAACTGAATGCAGTGAGACAGACAGCATTGCCCAAGGGCCAAGAAGAAAACTCTGTGACTCTGCCACCAGAGGATATTGAGGGTGCTCTTGGGAAGTCAGGAAAATATCAGAGACCCCACCAAACAGCTAGGGAAAAATTGGAAACACGAAACCAGAAGAAAAGCATTAAGTCAATAGTTGATGTCAAGTGAAGTTGATTATGAAACAGGTGATATGGCAAATAGTAATATGGACTTGCTGAGAACATGAAGAGAAGGAAAGAATGACATCCTTCTAAATCCACCTGATCTACTCACCTATGGGAGCAGTTGTTATGCTTTGCTTTTAATATTCAGGGGTTCTACCTTATGTGTATACATAATAACCTACATATTTTGACAATTAAATGTTAACATTTTAATGTGTCTTTTTCAGGTCTTATCACCAAGACCTTAATCTACCATGGATTTCTTCACAAATCTAATCTAATCTATCTTGACTGTACTTCACAAATATTTTTATTTTTTTCATCTTCACCCCCTGAACATTCCCATAGAGCTATAACCAGCGTGAGTGTGGAGTGCTGGATGAGTTGATGTTATTGTTCATCTAGAAATGGAAGCTAAACAAACCACTGCCAACCCAAGTTCTGTTGAAGTCATCTATAGACTCTTTAATGATGAACTGACATCCTTCCAGACTCTGATCACTGGAAGTTCTTACCCACCCACTCACTGATCAGCAGTCTGTGACTCTGAACTTAATACCTGGATCTCCTGGAATGAAATGAAATCTGCATAGACCTGCAGACCCTCTGTGTGAATTAGGTACACTGCTTGCTCTCTGCTCTGGTTTCTAGCTTTCTCTTAATTATCTGATAATCTCCAAACCACTTGCCTGTTAAGACCCACAATTCTTATTCTAGCTGCCTTTCATCCAATGCACCCAACTCTAAGTCATCTATCTGCCTTTGGAAATAGCCCTGTCTCTTGAATAATTGTCCTCATTTGTAAGTAGAAAACCAAATTTTTCCCAGCCTCCACATCTCTGTGTGCCCAGAAATGTTTGTTCTTAGGATGATTAGGTAACTTCCTTTCTTCTTTTCACACTATCACTTACCTTTACACAAAGTTGAGGGGATGCTTGATAGGTCAGTTGGTTTGCTTAGCTTGCCCCTTCTTCTAAACTCTGTTTTGGAGTCACCCGCTCCCAGGATCCATGCATATCCACGTCTCAGTCACCAGTTCCTTCAGGTCTTTACTTAAATGCTACCTTCTCAGTGAGCTCTTCCTAGGTCACCTTATCCAAAATTCTGTTTCGTCTCTAACTCTTAACATTCCTTACCCCAATATGCTGCCTTAGTTAACATTCTTTACCCACTTCACTGTTTTAATATTTTGTTAACACACAGTACTATTTAATATATATACAACACTCATATACACACATACACACACACACACACATAGTAAGTATCTTTGAACATAAATAAATTGTCAGTTATAGTGGTATATGATTTAAGATTAACCAAATTGTGCTACAAGGGTCTAGAAAATAAATTTGTGAGGATTTTGATGATATTCTAAAACCAAAGTGATATGAAAATGCTTGACCAAGTTTATCTAATATTAGAATCTTAGATATTAATTTTCTTAAATTAATTAATGTTTTAATTTTTAAAGAATGACACTCTGGACCAGTGGAATAGAACCCAGAACATTGCTTTCTTTAGATACATACAAATTTAAAATGTAAATTAATAATCATCAACAACATAGAATAGCAGTTAAAATGAATTGTGGATAATGTGTAACAATATGAAGAAAAATTAATTTAGATTCATACTTCACATTATACAGAAAATAAAGTCCATATGGGTAAACTAATAAAAATAAAGTACCTAAAAATTAGAAAATACATTTAATCTTAAGATTGTTAGGAATGAGAATTTTCTAGGTGTTAAAAAACAGAAAAGATTATGAAGAAGCACAACAAATTTAAGATTAACTAGAGTTTTAAAAATTCTGTTCCATAAACACAAACTGAGTTAAAGCAAAAAGCAAGTTTTCACAACTCTGACAAATATAATTCTGTTAAAATTATCCCAAACTATAAAAACACTGTGAAGTCAGAGGCTAAAGACTATAATAAGTAATGTTTTTAAAATATAAAGCATTGTACAAATGATGGACACACACTAGGGAAAACAAAAATCAGTTCAACCAGCTTATTAATTAAAGCAATGCAAAGAAGGATTTTATTAGGAGATTATTACTTAGTTCAAGTCTCTTTTCCTTTGTTGCACCACCTGGATGGTCTCCATTTTAATTCTCCCATGCTTTCATTGAGTTATTCATTGATCCAAATGTGGATCTCAATTTGTCCATTCCCAATTCAGTTATAGAGATGCCAAAGGAAATATCAGAAGCTTGCCAAGGTAACCAACAGATCCTAGAGCTGATGTGTGATTGTATTGTCCTGAGAGATATTAGAATAACATTTTCTTGTTCTTCCTAAAGAAAAGCAAAGCCTCAAAGAGGCAATAAGCCAGAAGCAAATATCTTTCAAATCCAAGGGCATTGCCTTGAGGTCGTATCACTTTTGGTCCCTATGTAAAGTTTAAACACAGATTTTATACATGCTTTATATGCATTTATATACTTCAAATGCATTATGATCCTCTAGTGCAATTTTATCATAATAGCAATGTCACTGGGTGTGTACTGAACTTCAGTGGTGGCTGTAAGTCATTGAATCATAGACTGACAGGGGTTAGGAAGAGTGTCAGGTTAGCTTTGACTGATTCAAACCTCTGTAGAGGGACTATTCACTAACCTGGTAGATTAAACATCCAAGGTACTTCCTTGGGCATTTCATTTTCTGTCATCTCATCAACATGCTTTTTGGTTGTCATTATTCTGAATTGCAGCTGATGAGATTCAAAGGATTTAGGGAGGAAAGAAGCACTTATAACATTTTGAAAAGTAATGACAATGGTGATAAATAGCTGGCTATGATTTTTGAGAGAAGGAACATGGGGTACACTTGGTGTTCTCTTGAATTTTTACATAGAGGCACTTTCTAAAATGTGACAGAAGGAAGTAGAGCCAAGCAGACAGCTGTGGTCACACTAGTCAGAGGAAGCAGTTTGATGTTGAGGGCCATGGAGAAGGCTTAGATTCTGTGGATGAAACTGGAGTGGAGAGAACTTAACCAGAAAAGGAACAATAATTGCCATTCTACAATATATATACATTTCAAAACATTATGTTTTATAGCATAGATATAATTTTATTTGTAAATAAGCAAATAAAAATAAAACTGTATGGGAATCAAAAAAGGAAGAAAAGAAAGAAAGTGGGCATGAAAAATCTTTCTGGGGACCCCTCTGAGTTTTGACTGAACACTAACCTTCATAGGCCATAAGGCAAAAATGAGAGATCTGATTGCTCCTGGGAGACTATGAACTAAAAGGAGGTTTCAGAAATCATATAGTCTGGGAGATATGGAAATTCTAACCAGCAAGATTATAAAGATCTCACTATATGAGAGCCCAGATAGTCAATGCCTTAAAAGTAGGCCTTTTAAACCTCTTTAATAAGAGCTACATGCCTTTACATGGCTTGAGATACTTAAGATTCATCCTGGACAGGCTGGAGCATATCTTTCAGTAAATAAACTTCCTGCCCCAACAAAAAACAGCTTTTGAAGTATGAAAAACTAAATTTATTTCCTCACATGATCAAAAATTACTAGGCCTGAGAATGAGCAGAAAAATGTGATGCATAACAAAAAGAAGTAAATATAAACAGACCTAGAAGTGAGTTAGATTTTTTTAATGAGCAGGTAAGGACTTTAAAATATAATATAAATGTAATAAAATATAGCAATGAGAAGGTAGACAGAATGATTGCACAGAAAGGGAAATACGGAAACTAAAATGTGAACCAGTGGTTAAGTGTCCCTGAGTTCAATCCTTGGTACCAAAAAAAAAAAAAAAGTGAACCAAATGATGTTATAAAACTAAAACATTGTATCTCAGGTGAAAATTTCGATGAATGAGTGTTTTAGTCCACGTTTTTCACATCTCTGACTTAAAGACCTGACAAGAAAAACAGAGAGGAGGAAAAGTTTATTTTGGTTCACAGTTCCAGAGGTTCAGTTCATGCTCTGTTGAGTACATAGTTCTGGGGCCAAGGTTAGGCAGAACATCAAGGTGGAAGGGTATGGCAGAGCAAAATAGCATAGGACATGGCAACCAGAAAGCAGAGAGAGCATTCCACTCAGTAGGAACAAAATATAAACCCCAAAAGCATGACCCCAGTGACCCACCTTCTCCTGCCACTCACCACCTCCCTGCAGTTACCACCAATTAGTCCATGTCAGTGGATTAATTCACTGATTAGGTTACAGCTCTCACAATCCAACCATTCCATCCCTGAGCATTCCTACATTGTCTCACACATGAGCTTTTGGGGGGATACCTCATATTCAAACCACAACAATGAGTTTAAGATAAGGCTGTATACATTATGCACTAAAACATGAGTAAACTGAAAGAAGAGCTATATAAACTATCCAAACTGAAGCACAAAGAGGATAACTTAGAGAGAGAGAGAGAGAAAGAAAGAAGAGCCTCCTTATTGAGAAATAAACAAACATTGATGTAGTGAAAAGAGTATGGGCTTGGTTGAGTTGGGACTTCAAGTTTTCATACCTAGACATACCAGTTAACTTCTCTGACCTGATTTTTAGGTGGAAATATTGAGAGGTGGAGAGAAAGCACTTATTAAATGAAAAGTGAGGTAATAACAGATATAGACAGAATTAAAAGGACTATCTCAAGATCATGGAAACAGAAATAAAAGATTTATTTTTCTATTCTCAGTCTAGTAACTTTGTCTAAAGAAATGTCAAGGCAATGAATGTATTGATGCCCTTTGGTTGGTTTGACCAGTTAGGGTTGTGTTCAACCTGACATGTAATGCAGCAACTATATAGTATTTCTTCCAGAAAAGGTATTTGAAGAACTGTGGACATTCTAAATGCAGAGCTATACAAAAATTCTAAGTCCTGCTACTGGTTAGAAGTTAATGACATTTATGTGAAATAGACATCAGCTACTATATGCATGGAATTTGATTAAAATCAAGTAGAAACACATAGGAGCAGCCAGCCTCCATCATGTTAGTCTTTTTGAACTCTGGATCAAGAATATGGAAACACTATCCATCAGCACACTAAGCTCCTGAGACCCAGGGGCAGATGTTCTGTATCATTTTCTTATTCTGCAAAAAAAAAAAAAAAAAAAAAAAAAAAAAAAATCATTATCATTAAATAAGAGTTGAAGTGGATGTGGGTAAATGAGTCTTCTATAGTAGTTCCAAAACCCTTTGGCACAGAACATATGCCACTCAACAAGGTCCAGGTTCCCAGATCACACCATAGCATCTTTATTCCACCCCAGTGCTGAGGCAGGTATACCAAGCTGAGTGTCAATAGAAACACAGGAAGCTGACACCTCCCAGTTTCTCTATTAAGGTAATATGAGAAGATGAAAAGACTGGTCAGATTTTAGACCCATCTGGAAAAGCGTGGGAAAGGATGGTAGTAGTTGTGTCTGCTGCGTGTTCCAAAACCTCAAGAGATGAGTGGCCCACAAGTACCCATTGGTTCAATCAACACTCACTCATTCAGTGCCAACACTGTGCCAGGTGCTGCACCAGGACTTGGAGGAATAGCAGTGGAGAGGGCACATCTAGTTCTTGCTCTTATGATCTATCACATTGTGACCAGTAACTCCCTTAATGATCTGGAAACTTGGTTTCCAATATTCTTTCCTCCCTTTTGCCAGACTCCTAATGATAAGGGGAAATGTGCAAACATAAAGCATCAATTAAGAGGTGAAGAGAAATTTCAGGGACACAACTTTAGGGGTCTGGAGGACCATATTTAGAGGTCATATATTCAGTCCCCACTTGTGGTCCAACAGTGCTCACCCAGTGTGGACACATGATGGTGTAGCACTGCTCCCGTCGAGTCCCTCTTTACATACAGCCATTCCCACTTCTTGGCAGCTCCTGCTATTGTTCCTCTAGTTCCATCCCCTGTGCCTGGCATGGTTCACACCCAACTCTGAACATCCCAGGCTCCCTTTCAAGCATCCAGACACAGATAAAGGAAGTGCATGTGAAACAAAACATAAGCCAGTGATGAGATGAGTCCACATTTGGGGGACTTTGGTATAGTCAAGGAAGGCATGTTTTGGTCCGTGTTAAGGAGGCCATCTGCTCCCCACAACTGATTGTGTCTGACTTCATAAGGTGAGTTTAGCCCCAGAGAGCCTGTAAACGAAGGTTTAATGCCTTGCCAGTCTAGCTGCCCTGTCCTCAAAGTATTCTAAGATACTGCATTCTCTCCATTACTGTGTGTGGATTTAAAAAGAGAAATTTTCATCTTTTGATCTGATGAGGAAACTAGGTCATACAGGGAGCCTCAGTGATGCATCTGGTAAGACAGAGAGCGAGGGCTGTGGTCTTTCTCAGAAAGCCTATAGTTCCTAGCTGTGGCTTTCCCTCCCCAGGCCCAGGATCTGCTCTGTGGAGAGCAGCAAAGTACTCTCTGGTGTTGATTTGGCACATCTTCTGATAAAAACATGGCTTCTGACTTGTACCTTCTGCCCAGATCCTATTTTGAGCCCTTCTTTTGCATGAAACAAGCAGGCGCTTGTGCCATGGCTCTGCATTTGGTGGGACCTGGGTGGCTTCTGGCTCCCACTCTCTTCTCACCGAGGGAACCAGTGATGCTATCGCAGGTCCATTGAATGCTGGGCTAGCTGCCAGGCACCCGCTCTGCACAGGGCTGTGCCACATCCCCACTTTCCTGGAATTCAAGGAGTAAGAATCAAACTGACTCCTAATTCACTCCCCGATTATTTCTAGCTTCGTTTTTCAGGCTCCCCCTATGACATTGTTTTTCCAGGAACTCTGGAGCAATGAAACTATGAAAAATTCAAACACTGTGGATGGACTGTTTATCAAGAAAACAATCATAGAAAAAAGATCCTGCAAATTTGTGCAACCAACGTCTCAGTGTGGAGAGAAGGACATAGGAATGGCCTTGGAGAGGTTCAGTTCTCTCCCAGAAATGTTGACCCACTGGACTGAGCCAAGGTTGATGCTTCCTTAGACACTGGTCCATGCACCCAGTGTTATATATGTCCTGCTGTCCTTGTAGGACTCTTTTAAGAACTAGCAAGATTCGAATTTCCCTTTGATAATTTATAAAGAAGAATTTTAAACACAACTAATGCCTTGGAGATTTTTTCAAAGCAAATCTCTTTTGTTAAAAGATTTTTGGATGTTAAGGGACATTAATTCAGTATGATTTAGTATGAGTTTCAGTTGAAGGGAACAGGGTATGCCCAGCTTGCTCAGTAGAGAGACACCTAAATTAAGCAAGTCCTGGGCTGCTACTGTCTTCCCAGGTCCTTCCTGGGCTCCTTCCCTTTTGAGTGCAGGTCTGGCTGTCTTCCTTGAGAGGTGTCACATTTGTGAGTGGTATTTCCTGACCTCCCTTTTCCCCTGTGTGGTAATTACTCCTCTCATCTTCACTCTGTTCGTTTAAATCAAAGTGGACAACAGGACCCCAGTCTTAGTGACCTCTGCTAAGACCAGGTATACCTCCCTAGGAGTGGCTCACAGGGGATGAGGTAGACCTAGAGACCAAGTTGGGTTGGGCCATTATATCAGTGCTTGCTGATTCATCTGCACTGGTGTTTAGATGCTGTGACACACAGAGATCCAGGGGTGGATGAATGGGCCACTTGAAGCCCAGAGAATTTTGTGGCCTTTCCTCCTCCAGTTCATCTATTTGTGCTTGGCCCTTAGGGATGCTACCTGTGACCAGCAGCTCAGCCACTACAGTAGAGTACCAGTGTGATAGGGAGCTTTACCACCTCAGCTTATAGAAACCTAAGGCTCTCCCAAAGTACAAAAGGGAAAAGCAAGGAAACACTCAGGAATGTAATTAGAAGACTTGAGTCTCTCCCACTACTGGTAATCCAGTCCTCCCCATTAGATCCTCAAGTGACTGGGTGGGTGCTGGTAGGCTCCCATTGAAACACACAATTCCTCTGCAAATCTCCTCTATCCTGTGGCTTCAGTGGCTCAAAACCTTAGCCTTCCCTTGGAGTAGCATCCAGATGGCCTGCATGTTGTTCCCAGGCCCTGAGGCTCCACACTGCTTGAACTGCCGCTTTTCCTCATTTGGGAGGGTAAAAACACGGGCTCCAACCATCTCTGAGCCTTCTAATTGGGCCACCAGCTGATCCACTCAGCTTTTTTCCTTTGAACCAACTTGACCTTCTAACATGAATAGGGAAATGCCTATTTGCTTAAGCTTATATTTTCCATCATTATATAGTAAAATCCCATTTTTATAAGCATAGTTTAGCTTATAGCAAAATGAGGCCCCATTGAGCTGTCCAAAAAAAGTCAGTCAAGCTTCCTTCCAGTTTGAGTATGAGGATGTTGGGAGGAGGTGGAGGTCCTGGGAAGAGAGGTGGCCCCTTTTGGAATGCATGTGAGGGTCTTTCCTCTTGCACATAAAAAAGGTGGGAATCATATGACATGGGTGAACCTGTAAGAAATTATTATAAATGAATTAAGTCAGTCACAAAAGGGCAAGTAATGTGTGATTCCACTTTTAGGACAAATCTAGGGTCCTCAGAGACATAGAGAAAGGGTATGGGAGTTGCCAGAAGCTGGGGAGAGGCCAAAATGCAAGGGGTTCCTGTTCAGTGGGGACAGTGTGTCAGTTTTGCTAGATGAAGAGTCCTGGAGGTTGTTTGCACAATAATAGGAATGCATATACCACTACTGAACTTAATGATTAAACATGATTAAGATGGTAAATTTTATGTTATGTATTTTTTACCACAATTTAAAAGATGAGAGGGGATTGACTTAACCTAGCCAGATACCATTTTACTGAGGAGGGTGGAAAATGTCACTAGGCTTTGTGAATCTCTGACAAAGTAGTAGTAGTAGAATCCACTACTCTCTGCTTCTTCTCAAAGGCAAGGTTGACATTGTAAATCCTCATTTGTTAGGAATATTAAGTTATGATTCTTGTGTAAAATAAAGGACAAGCAATCAGTAGGACCATTACTCAGGAATGGAATCTGGGCTTGGTTAGATTGTCCCAAGTCTTGACTTCAGCATGAGCTGCCACTCATTACCTAGTTGCTTGAATTATACTTTCTTTTGTTCAATTATTCATTCTTTTCTTCATCATCTAGCCTGCTCTTCCTGGGAACAGAGTCAGGCCAGCACAGCTAGGGAAAGGCAGTGAAATGACTTGGTCCTAGTTTGGAAGTGATGTGGAGTCTGACATTCACTTGCCCCATCCAAGGCTACAAACATTCTGACTTCAGTTTTTTAATTTGTTCATAGAAAATAAATAGTATTTTGGCAGATGAGTTTGAAGAGTGAAGAGCATGGATCTGCAGGTGCCTCTTGTGTGGGAACACTTACAAATGAAAAATTTCTATTTCATCCATACCCGCCCACTGCTCTGCCCTGAGAGGCAGCAAGGCTGATCAGCTCACAGGGTCCTGGTGCCCCTCTCTTCATTAGGATGTCAATTTTGGGAAAGCATGAAGAAATTCTTTCAGGTATACAACAAGGGAGGGGCATACTCAAAGTTGGTAACACATGTTTGGTATAAAACCTTACTAATGCACTGCTAACAATGACTCAGTTCAGCTAGCAGGAGCCAGAAAAGCCCCTGGCGAGCTCTCAGTTGGAACTGGCATCTGCTCAAGTAGAAGAATTGCTTCTTTGAAAAAAAGAAAACACACGTGAATAACAGGAGGCAGACAGACCGCCTCTACAGCTCCTCTGTGCCTGAGAAGGAAGGGCTCCCAGGGAGTCTTGGGATTATAACGGTGATAAGCATCTTGCCCACTTGTGGAATTGGCTCTGCCAATGTGGAGCTATTTAGCCACTGCACAGACAAAATAGGAAACATACATTTTCTATACTAGGAGGCAACGGTTTATTTCCGCTGGCTTCATCATAAAAACCTCAAATGCTTCAAATGTATAGAATAAGAATATTTGTATTCTGTATGAACCTTATCATCTCAGTACACAAAGTCCAACTCCAGAAGCCTAAAGTCCCCTAACAATTTTGGCAAAAATCTCCATTCAGGCAGAAGTCTCTGTTTGGAGCAGGAAGGTTGTAAGTGTTTATATTCTTCTATCTAGACCAAAGACTTTTGTGGAGCTGTTGTTTATTTTTCCGGCTCAAAGAGCAGAGCCTCCTATATAATAAAATAGGTAATATAATAAAAATACTTTATAAATCAGAAGCTCTGTCCGGTTAGGCCCATGCCCTGTCAACTCTGAAATAAACACACAGGAACCCTCGCTGACTTCATTTCCTCATCAGTTGCTGCCAAAGTCTCTTTTTGGTTTGTTTTTGTTCATTCCCCCTGGTCCATCCTACCCCAGGTCGTTCCTGCTGCAATTACGAGTGAACCTTGTCCTGATCTGCAGTGTGGCATGGAGGGCCATGTTTTTCTTCTTCTCCTGGCCAGTGAAAGGGACAGGACTGCACAGCAGACAGCACAACTGGTCCATCAAACACACATCCATCACCTTGTACCAGGAAGGTCTTCTCACAACAGCACTCTCTCTCTTGGCCTTCTCCCCTCTGTAAATACTTCCTTTAGAAAGTGGTACTTCACATAATAAACAGTTGTCTTCAAATAAGGGACACCTTGAATGCTAAGTATATGGGGTCTTCATCCTGCTTCTTTGGCATAAGGAAAATAGACCCAGGAAAGGAAGTCATTTGTTCAGCAAATTACTGAACTGAGCTGAGAGTCTGGACTTCCATGTTTGAAAGAGAACTTTGGGGAAATCTACTGCAATCACTGAGGCACTGTGGGGTCCCACCCCTGTAACACATGCTCTGCTTTCCCATTGTTTCATCCCCTGGACTTATTGATGTTATTGTGGTTTGGAATCTCTTTTTGCATTAATTGCAGATCTACCCAGATCCTTAGCTTACTATGATTTGGTTTGAATCTCATATGTCTCCCAAACGCTTGGTTACCAGTTAGTGGCATTACTGGGAGATGGTGGAACCTTCAGGAGGTGGGGCCTAGTGGAAGGGAGTTAGGTCATTGGTGTGTGCTTGAAGGAAATATTGGACCCTAGCCCCTTCCTCTCTCTCTTCTTTGCTTCCTAGATGCCATGAAGTAAGCAGACCCTCTCTGCCATGTGCCCCTGTCATCGTATACTGTGCCTTCATAACCAAAGCAATGGGGCCAAGTGTCCACTTACTGAAACCTCTGAAACTGTGAGCCAAAATAAATCTTTTCTGCTTTAATGTTGATATCTCCACTATTTTGTCTCAGCAATAGGAAATTAACTAACACACACTGGTTCTAGTTCTATTGCCTGAGCTGAAACAGAATAAGTACATTCTTTCCTCATGTGATTGCTCTTCAAAAGTCCAAAGACCATTATAATATTCTCCGGAATCTTTTCTTTTATAGTCTAGGCACCTCTTCAGTGCTTCCTCAGACTTTCTAGATGATTCTCCTATCTTCTCTTCTTCTGATGTGTTTGAGGTCATCTGTCATTAGCCCTAAAACATGTCTGGAACAAATTACAATATTTTAGGTAATGATCTGACCAGTATTGGTAAAGATTTCCTGAAACATCTGACTCAGATTGTGCAGGCACTTTGAGCTTACACGGTCTTAGATCCTCTCTTATTTTATAAATATAAACCACTATTTGTACTTATTTGTTAAACTATTACTTCTTCTCATTTCTAAATGAATTTAAGGTGACATTAAAAATATGATGCAGCCATATATATAAATATTAATTTATAAAGTAAAGAGATAGAGAATAGGGAAAATAGAGAAAGAAGTTATAGCTTTGCTATGGGCCCATTTGACTGAATTTCCTAGTGGCAAGTAGAAAGATGGTAACATTGTCATTTGCATGTCAGGGTACATAGAAGGAAGCACAGTCAGTGACTCAAGACAAGCGTAGTTATTTCTGGCCCTGGCACCTAAGAGAAATAGTTTCCCTAGGTCCTGATAGAGGACACTATGTGATGTAGCCCTCAGGGACATTCCTTTAGCAAGCCCAGTGCATTTCCTAAGACTCTGCTTGCTTTCAAAGTCCCTGAACTTCTGCTGATTTCATGCCACATCCAACATGATGCTCTTTGGCATTTTTTAAACTACATTCTTATCTCTGCCACATTTTAATGTGTAGATTGAGAAATTCTTATTGAAAAAAAAAGATGGAGAAACTGCACGGGAGTACCTGTTTTACCCAATGTTCTCTAGGGTGTCCCTTGATTTGGAAGTTCTGTGATATTTGACCCTTTTGCAATTGGATTATATCCTTGTAATTTTCTCCTAGGGACCTGTTATAATGATTATATTTTAAAATAAAAGATGTTTTGAAGTCAGAGACATTTAAAGGAAAATAGTTCTGAATTCAGAACTCCATCGAGGTGCAGAGAGGGGAAGGAAAGGTCACATCTCACACATCAGCCTGAGAGGATTAAGTGACAGGGAGAGAGGAGAACTTCATGGGTGTTCCTCTGGTGAAGGATGTGATTGGGGATTCCACTGAAGGAATCCACTTAAGTCAATGAATGCTCATAGGCTTTCATGTGCTGGGCACCCAGCCTCCCTCATCCAGGTTGACTGGCAATGAGGCTTGGGTAGCTCCACCTCCATGATTGTTTTAGTTAGTTTCTTGGTTGTTGTGACCAAAAGACCTGGAAAGAACAACTTAGAGGAGGAAAGGTTTATTTTGGTTCATGGTTTCAGAGTTACAGTCCAAGTAGGTCAACTCCATAGTTCAGGGTCCAAGGTGGGACAGACCATCATGGAAGAAGGATGTGGCAGAAGGAAGCAGCTCAAGACATAGCAACCAGGAAGCAGAGAGAGCTCTGCTCACCAGGGACAAAATACAAGCCTTAATGGTCACCCAGTGACCTACTTCCTTCAGCCATGCCCTACTTGCCTACAGTTACCACCTAGATAATCCATATCCATAGATTAACCCACTGATCAGATTATACCTTTTTATTTATTTATTTATTTATTTATTTTATTTTAGATTATACCTTTTATAATCTAATATTTTACCTTTGAAAATTCTTGCTTTGTCTCACAGATGAACTTTTGGGGGATACCACATATCTAAACCTTAATAGTTGTCTATCCCAGAGCTACTTAAATGTATATCACATGTCATTCAGTCTTTCTAATAGCTTGTCCTTGGATTTTGGCCTCTGCATTGGTTAATTTTACCTGTCAATTTGACTGGGTTTTAGGATTGGCAGATTTTGACAAAACGTTATTCTGGAGAGTATTTTGGTATGAACCTAACAGTTAAATTGACAGAATGAGTAAAAGAGATTGACTTCTCTAATTTGGGTGATTTTCATCCAATCAGTTGAAGGCAGGAGTAGAACAGGATGTCTGATTCTCCCAGAGTAGGAGAGAATTCTTCCTGCTTGATGCCCTTCAAATTGGGCCACTGCCTTTTTTTGTTTTCAGACTTGAACTGAAGCATAATGTCTTCCTTCATTTCAACTTTCAGGCCGCAACCATCAGCTTTCTTAGGTCTCCAGCTTGCCAACCTCTGATCTTGGTATTTGACAACTGCCACAGTTGCATGAGTTCCCTATAAAACCTCTCTTTGTGTTTCTCCTTGTGCCTGCCTGTCTTTGTCTGTTTCTCTCTATATAAACATCATACTGGTTCTACTTCTCTCGGGGAACCTTACTAATATAGTCTCTAATTGCCTTTTGTGACCTTCTTGCCACCTTGCTCCCCACCACCATCACAGCAAAGTTCCAGGCCTGGTGGTCACTTCATGGTTACCCAATCCACAAACAAACCTCAATTTTGTATGCAGTCAGTCAGTGTGGAAGGAGAGATTCAGACTTGGGTTTGGAAATGTTTTTCATTATTATCTGAGCTTTTTCTTTGCTTTGCTTCTGGGTTCCTCTATTCCTATTTGTGTCTGCAGGGGTCATCCTGAAGCACTGTATTTTCCTTCTTGATGTTAATATCACCCACATAGGCAAGCATTCATATACTCTCTCAGTCAAGAATTCACAGGTAACTTTTGTGAATTCTAACTCTAAACATCAATATCTTTAGACTATTTTTCATCTCCATGATTATCTGAACACTTTACAAATTGTGTATTCAGTATAGATCAGTGAGTTCCCATGAAGAAAGTGCATTTTTGATGGCTTTTAATTTCTGGGTTTTTACCCCCATATGGTAAAGAAATTAGCAAAAAAGATTATATAAAATTTGAGTCCAGAACTTGACCAAACAAATTACCTAGTTTTCCAATGAAACTAGCCAAGATTTTAATTTCCATTTTGTAGATAAGGTCACCCAGGCACAAATCAGCCAGGCAGTTTTCCCAATTAAGGGTGAGGTTAAAAACAAAACTCCAGTAGTGTCTGGGTCTGGAAGTGAAATGAGATACAATTTCCAGTATTGGACTAGGTCATTCCAATCTCCAACCTGCAATAACAAAGGAACAGTGATAGCTTCTCTTTTGTTTTCATTTAATGATGACCCAAGCCAAGACACAAAAAGTGAGGAGAAAGGGTTTATTTACTCTGATGGACCCAGCTGGTGAGTTTGCCTCTGTGTGTCTGAAAACCCCACCTGGCTTGAGTCTTCAGATCCAGGAGTACTGTCTAAGGATGACAGTGTCAGTGTCACAGATTTGCTCTTCATGTTTGAAAAGGGTACTTTGCCTTGATCCCAAACAAAAACATGTTACAAAAGTTTTAAGGGATTCATCCATCTCAAACTGTTATGCATGCACTAAGTATGTAAACAGTAATTTTTGAAATTATAAACACCTTGAGTAAATTGTGTTTCATTTAATCTCACACACCTCTGTGATGTAAGAATTATTAACAGTAGCTTGATTGAGCCTATTTCCCAGATAAGAGGTTTGAAGGGTGTCAGTTACATTTGCCATAAGGGTCTTGAACCTTCCCCAAGACTGTATGGTTCCACTTGCTCATAGACCTGCCTCTGACTATTGCTCTCTGTCACTTGCCTCACCCTGGATGTTAGGCTGGGATGACCCAATGCCAAATGCAGCCTGAATCATTGCTCCTTCTTTGAATGTGGGATTCCTTTATCTTGAAGGTAGCCACATTCAGACACATTGGGCCTCCTAGAAGCAGCCTTAGCTTTGGAGAAGGGATTCTGTGGCTCCTGGTAGCTGTCTACCTGGAAGAATAGGAGAGAATGGGAGCTTTTAAAAAGATGACACATACTTTGTTATTTCTGGCACTCGTGGTGCTGAGTCCGTTTCAGCTGAGTAAGCCCTAGTGACTCATTCCTAAGGCACATGTGGACTTCAGCCCACACTATGTGGAAGGTTTAAGGGTTATTGAGTGCTCTCTCCATGGCCCCTTAAGATCTCTGAAATAAATCTCTGTCCTTGGCAAACACACTGAGGGCTTTTCAGTTTCTGTGCCCCACTGCAATGTCAAAAGTATAACAGGAAGACTCAGTTCTTTTGTATGTAAGGGTTGATAGAGCAAATCAATGATGTGTGCAACTGGAGGCTTTGCTAGGCATTTTCATAAAAATGCACAGACTACTACTGAGTATCGCCTTTGATATGTTAGCATGAAAATGAATTTGAGTTATAAGTCTAAGCATCCGATAGATGTGTATTTGCTCTAAAATAGCAGACTGAGTTTACAGTCTCTATTCTCTGTGGAAGAACTGTCAGAATTGCTCTTTCTAGGCAACTCACTTGCTCAGAGCAATCATTGCCAGGAACCTTTTGATTTGGGGACAGCACATTGGGTTTCTTGCCTCCCTTAAACCCTTTTGAGTTAGGTCACACTTTAAGTTTAACCAGATCTTCCTAATGGCTGTTCTGTATGTGAGAGAAAGTAGGACCTGGAACATGTTGCTTTTTATAAGGCAGAAGAGCTAGAATCAATGTGGGAGATATCCAAAGAGGAAAGGTCACTTCCACATATATGTTTCACTAAGGGAATGAGCAATGGGAGGCAAATGCTGAGTGGGAGAGGTGACATTGAAATGTATATGATGTTTGTAGGCACTGCATGAACACAGGGCTACCTGGCTGTCATAGCTGAGTGGAGAGACATCCTAGAGATCTGGTTCCTATATGGGATTGTGGGCAAAATGTCAGGCTTGGTATCATCTGAGTTAGGGTAAAAGGCAGATGAGAGTGTGCAGGGGATCTCAGAAGAGCACTAGAGGAATCTGGAGAGGTGGGGACATGACAAGTGACTGGGATTAGGTAGTGATTTTCAACCAAATATCAAGTGATTCCCCAATGGGAATATTTGACAATATCTGTTCTTGCTCTCACAACTGACTGGGATGGAAGGTGGTTGACGATGGCTTCCAGAACAAGGAATCATCAAAATATCAATTGTGTATAACCTAAGAAACTGCGATTTAGGAGTTTGTGTTAGTGAATGTCTCCATTGGAATACCATGTCACTTTTGATTTGCATTTATCAGTTCTACCATCTTGACTTGAGAATCATGCTCTCAACTTTACAGAGTCATTTCCCAGAGAAGATAATGGCATTATTGTATAAGGGGAAAATGGTTTGGAAATAGTCAAGGTCATTCTGCCAGTTTAAGGTCCAGTTCTTTTCCTCATACTCTCTCTCCTTGATGCTCCCTAGAACTCCATCTGTCCTACTAGGGACCTTGAAGACTTTGAGTTACCTGGGCCTGATTAATATTGTACCTTTCCTGGTAACCAGCCAACACCTTGTTAATAGAAAAGTTTACCAGATACTTGCAAGCTGCAGTGGCCACTGAGGCCCACCTAAACCTCAGTTTCCAGGCATTAATTCCACTAAAGATAAATTCCTAAGTTTATCTTTGACTTGGGAAGAAAGGTCATATGTACCTTCAGGGCCTCTCTCCACTGGAAAAACTCTCAGAAAGGACAGAGTCACATTAGTGTTCTTTCCTTGTCTCAGCATTTTGTCTCTTTGAGACTCCAGCAGTTTGTCAAGTTATGATCTTGAGACTCCATTGGGAACAGAATACGGCACACTTCTCACCCCCCCCTCGGTTTCTGCCCACATGCGAACACTTGTTGTATACCTCTATATACTCAGAAAAAGATTCTGAACTTGTATATGTCTCTGAGGCTGCATGTTAGATGATGGAGACATGAGAGATGAATTAAATTCCATGGTGGAAACACATACCTGGAGTAGGTACAAGTAGAGAGAATGCAGATTGTCACTGTGATTGACAGAGGGAAAGGACAGATTGGGGAAGGCTACATTTTGACTGATTTCAAAGGAGACACAGCAGGTGACCATTCAGAATGATGTGCCTAGAAGGAAGATCTTCATGTATTTAGCCAGGAAAAGAAGACTTGATATCTACATTGCTGACAAGGCAGGCTGGCCAGTTCTTCCTGTGGCTTTCACATTCTGGACAGGTCCCCTGTTGAGAGATTGAAAACAGTGGAGTAATATCCAACTCCCTGAATCAGAAGACACTCCACAGCCTGGGTGCCATTCAACTGCCCCATCATCCCCCCTGGGTGCCATTCAGCTGCCCCATCATCTCCCCTCTTGCCAACAACCAGTCCAGTTGCCCCTTCTAATTCCTGGCTATGGTAGATTATTCTCCACTCCTTGATGGCTATGTGCTGAGCTTGATTATGGTGTTTCCTTATTTGGAAAGCACCTTCATCTGTGGGCGATTTTTCTTATTTATCAGTTGGAATGTCAAAGACCAATTTCTCCTGAGGTTGCAGGGTTGGTGGAGGGGGGAATACTTACTTACCTTTGTAGTAGTTCATCACTCTGGGACTTTGTGTCACACCAGTGCTAAGGATGTTGAGTTCTGTCTCTATCTCTCATATGCTCCTGTGTCCATGCAGTGTTTGAAAAATGTATTTGCATATTTGAACCACAATATCCACCCAGTGGTAGCTTTGATGAGTACATAGTAGATAGTAGGTGCTGGATTAATGTTAAGACAGTAAGTAAATATTGTAAGGCTTCATTATATTTTTCAGGAACGAGTACATCTTCCTACCTAAAGGACTCAAATGCTTAAAAGGAGGGGTGGAAATGGGGGTGTGGTTTAGTGGTAGAACATGTGCTTAGCATTCATGAGCCCTGGATTCAATCCTCAGGACAACCCTCCCCAAAAAACAGAAGAAAAGAAAAAGCTGAATCTTTCGAACTCTACCAGCATTCAGCTTTTAATGGTGTTCCTAAACACATAGACTCCTGTGGTGTGGAGGGGATATTAGAGTTCAAAGAGACCTAGGAATCAGGTTGAAGATGGAAAGTGATCAGGCTCTTAAGGGAATAAGAGCATTTCCTCATTTTTGGACTGAAGCAGAAATGTCTGTAATCCAGATATTTAAAACTTGTCTGGGTGAATAGGTGCAGGGGGGGTTCACTGAACAGCCTGGGGTAGGGCCCTCAGGGATAAAACTGATGTGATCGTAAAGGTCATATCTAACCCAGCACTCGGATTCCATGATAGCACATCTGCTTTTGATTGTAGCAGGTTCTGAGCATAGGGCTTAGGGCGCGACGCCATCTGAAGGAGGAAACACTCAGCCTGTCTGCAAGTCTGGATGTTCCCACAACAGGAGACCACTAAACCCTGTGGCTGCAGGAGAGAGACGCAGCAGCTTTGTCTGGGGCTGGGTTCACTCTTCACGGCCCCACACGTGGAGGACTTTGCAGCCCACTCAGACCTCTGTCAGAACAAATGAAATGGAGCAGGTGGGATGCAAGGTGCGCCCAACTGGAACTGGATATGGCCGTTTGACATTCAGAAGGAAGGTCTGGAATCAGAATCAGACCTACACTAAAATCCTGGTAGCACTACTCACTGGACCTAGCTGTGATCTCAGGAGGTCCCCCAGTTCCTCATTTGTGAAGTGCAGGTTTATTGAGATACTACATGCTAAGCATTCAGTGCTGTGTGGAAGACCTACTGTTCAGTTACGTTTGGCTATATTATTTTACAATTTAACTCCGGCTTCCTCCATCTGGGGAGACAAAATGACCCTCAGTGCTTTCTTTTCTAAGAAAAAAAAAAAAAAAAAGGAGGAGAAACCTACCCCAGAGTATTGTTTAGAATAGTAGAAACCTTACTGGGGTGAGCAGTGCTTATTCCCTGCTGGGCCCAGATGTGAGGGACCCACAGCCTCCTCCATCCAGCAAGTGCACTGACTGCACAGCCTGAGCAAAGGACCCAGTCACGTGAACGGAGGCTGCGAAAGCTGCAAAAACACACATGGCAGGAACAGGCACACAGAGGAGAGGCCAGCCGCAGGAGGTCCCTGAGGCTGCCTGGGACACAGATTCCTTGGAATGCTGCAGAGCAAAGGACTGTGTAAACAAGAGATCAAAACAACGGCCTTGCTGGCCCTTCGGTGTGATAAATGTTTGTCCTGAATGTTCAACAGAAGTCAGACCACCACCATCTTTTTGTAGTCTGAGTTTTAAGAGGACCCTGGAGAAAATTCACTGGTATGGGTTGGGGGAATCCTTACAAGTTTGCATGTCTGCTTGGTGACTGGACCCACCTTCCCAGGGCAGACAACCCCCTGCATTTTCAAAGCCTAGCGTGCCCAACTGACCCCTCCAAAGCAAGGGGGGTGGCATTGAGCAAGCTGCTAGGAGGCTTTTCATCATTTTAAGGCAACTCTGGACCCCTCCCCCACAGCGTGGGAACAAGGGGCACGCTTAGTCCAAATTACACCCATTGTCCCCAGACCACCGAGGAGCCTGTCTGTGAGCCCAGCAAAGGGAAGTTTAATGAGAAGAAAAACAGCTCACCCAGGTGTGCCCAGTGTCGTAAACCCCAAATAAGTTTCAACAGCTCTTCCTTCCACATTTGCTACCGATCATGGTTGCAGGAAGACCAAAACCCCTTCACCGTGGCTGTTACTGACTCTGCACCTCACTGCTTTACCTCGGGGATCTTTTCTTGCATGCAGAAAATACGGGAGAAAAATGCTTCCTGTTAAATATGGAAAAACATGGGGCTTCTCTGGATCCTGCCTTATCACATGAAACTGACAGGTGACTACAGCAGTCTCCTGGATAGACAGATAGACATACAAATTGACACAAAAGCAGATGGTATACCAACTGATAGGTAATTTACTGACTGGCAAGGTCCCCACCATGATTGGAACAATTCTCTAAGATCTAAACATCTTCTCTTTATTATGAGGACTGAAAACCTTATCATCTCTTTGACCATTTATCATTTCTGTCGTTTTTGTCACAAGTTCCAAATTAATGTTAAAACCAATGCTATGTTTGTTATTTTGTTTGGAAGGTATTAACAAGAAAGTCATTTGTCTGAGAATGTTTGACTTGCTTTGTTTTTGTTGTCTGGTCCCTATGTTGTAGTGTTTAGGGACAGAAAGTGATTACCAACATCATGCCTGGAAGGAAGTGATCAGATTGACTCCAGTAAGGGACCAAAAGAGAGGGGAGAGCCCAGTACAAGAACTTGTGTGAGGGTTGTGGGTGGAAATGGTCTGGAGAGATCTCAGAGAGATGTGTGTCTCCAGGTGTGTTTGTGCAGGTGTGTGCATGTGTATGCATACTTGTGTATGTGTGTGTAAGTGCATGTACAGTGCATGTGTGGCATAGCTGGGGGATGATGATGATGTTGACCTGTGACTGGGAGCATTTGTGAGGGTGTCTACCCTGGTAGCTTCAGTGTCTGTATGTGCAGAGCCCTACATTGTCTTCCATGAACTCCAATAAACCACTGCACCATTTAGTACTGTTGGCTGCAGAACCTTGACAAGGTAGCTGCCTTGGCTTCCTTTGAGGGTCCCTTTCTTTCTTTCTGGTTCTTTTTGGTGTCTGATTGGGTACCTCACTTCTCAGGGCTGGAGTACTTGCATAGGGCCTGACACCAGAGTAGCTCAGCAAACCTCAGATCTCAACAAATCTTAGACTTCACTGGGCTGAAGGAGCTTCAGGCCTGAGCTGGGGAAGGAGCTTGGCTGGCACCCTCTGTTGAGTGCCTTTTGGACAAGACTTCCTCTCTGTACTCAGTTTCCTTACCTGTTAGTTCGCAGATAGCTACTTCTCAGTGTGAACACAATAAAGTAAATGAAATCATGAATGTGACACCTTCTTAGAAAGTAATGAATTCTGTTCTGTATTTGATTAGTTAAGGGCAAATGTTATCCACAACTGAAATCAGTCTACCACCAAGGAAGACACACCTGAATGGGGAAAACTTGGAGATTTAGATGTAAGGCACTTTACTTCATTCACTTCTTCTAGATGTTTCTATATGATGTTGACTCTGTACCCAGCATTGTGCCTGAAGGATACAAAGGTGAAGCGGGGGGCGCTGGTTTCTGTGCTCCAAGGTGTCATAGTTTCACTGAGAAAACTGACAAACTGACAATATCTCAGTCTTGGTTTACCAGAAAGCAGAAGATTTAGGGGTTATCATTGTTTTGGGAGTTGTTAGGGTCTGATATGTGACCCCTAACAATTCATACTTTGAAGCCCTAACCTCCAGTACTTCAGAATGTGACTTTATTTGCAGAAGGGGATCTTTAAAGGAGGATTAAAATTAAAGTCATTAGGGTGGGCACTTCTTTCTGTGACTGGTGTCCTTTTAAGAAGAGGAGATCAGGACACAAGCTCACACAGAGGGAGGACAAAGGGAGAAGAAGGACACTTGCAAGCCAAGGAGAGAGGGCCCAGGAGAAACCAGCCCTTCTGACACCTGGATCTTGGACCTCCAGTCTCTAGCACTGTGAGACAACATGTTTCTTTTCTTTAAGCCACCCCATCTGTGGTATTTGTTATGTCAGCCCAAGTTGCCCAATCAAGGTCAACCTCCTCTCTGGGCCTGTTGCTTCCTGACTCTGAAATGGGCTAGAGAAGTCAACCTGGCTCCCAGGGCACCAGTGGCTTCTTTAAGAGCTTCTGGGCAGGCAGGAGGTGGGAACCCAGCAGGTGGTATTTGGTGTGACCAGATTGCTGGGAGGGTGGGATCAGTGGGACCAGATTATTGGATTCATTGGAGGAGAATATGTTTATGTTCTGTTGTGATGAGCTGTCTTTACAGTATCTTTAAGCAGGGGATGTCTGGCTTCAGTTGGTAAAGAACTGTGGTGGATATGTGTTCAGTAAGGAACCCCAGGAAGGTGCACTCAACAGAGTCCAGGAACCAGAAGCAGAGTGGATCCAGGAATCCCCTGCCCTTCTCTCCATCATCCTCTCCTTTGCAGGAAGGAGAGAAGATGGAGCAGGTAGCTTAGCCTCAGCCTTGCATCATGGTGTTGAGATTTACTGATGAAGGGTGAGGGATAGGTGGGTCCAAGAAGCTTCTGATTCAGTAGAAGCCAGAAAGAGAAGGGAAGGACTTCAGTAGAAGCTAGAAAGAGGAGGGACTCCTTTTTCAGAGACCTGAGAGAGGGAGAAAGTGGTAATAAATAATATTTACTTTCAATTATTCCCTCTCTGGAGAAGGTATTCCCCATGATCATGTCTTCTCAAAGCCCCATATCTCCTTAAAACAACCACATGCAGAGCCCACCTTCCCAGAGACTTCAATATTGAATATCATTCACTTCTTTCTCCAGGCAAATACATTTGATCAATTATTTCTCCAATTTTTGGCCCCAGCTTTCTCCTATCCCTGGGAATGAGGGTCCTGGTTTGGTCGAATAGATGAAAAGGACACCAAGGTCATTTCTGTATCTGGGGGTTTGGCAGGAAGTGTACCTGGGAAGATCATTGAGGAAGGGACGGAGACCCCAGAGTGATATAAGCTGTGGTGGCAAAAGCAACTAGGTCACAGAGTGTTCATGATGGGCAAGGTGTGCCGGTCCCTGGGCCCCCACAGAAAACCCATTCCTGAGGACGGTGCAGACATCCAGGCCCACCTGAACTTCCTACTCTCAGATCTATCCAGTGCCAGGACTGTAGGGTGCTGGCTCCTATCAACGCACTGCCAGGTTCCCCCTGCTCTCCTGGAACCAAAATCTAGACCCAAATATCCAGCTGCCCCCTCCTCTCCAAGAGTTCAAGGGTCAAGCCATGTACAAACTGATGCTGTGAGCAAGAAGCCTCTGGCTTTAGTGCTAAGGCCCATTCAGGTCTTGAGGAGACAATTAGAAGTGGGGCAAAACCGCTTTGTACAAGCCCTATAGGCTCCATTCTCTTCAACTTCTTTGTGACTCTCCCCAGTATTCCACAAAAGCAAAACAAACCACCAATAGCAAACTGGTCAAGGAGCCTCAGGCAGGTTACTTCTAAATTTGAAGTCTGTTCATTTACTTAATTTAAATAAAAAAGAATTTTTTTTCCAGTTTCCCTCCTGAACCTCTAATGACCGAGTGGTATTCCAGCTGTGAAATTTGAAAAGCTTAAGGACAGAAGTTATGGTTAGGAACACTATGAGATTGTGGCATCAAGTGGGCAGCTTGGGAAGGGAAGAGTCACATGCCAAGTTCTTGAGGTTTCCATTATGTTAAGCACCCATCCACTTGTCCAGAACTAGGAACCTATTATGACCTGCCCCTTGTTATTTTTAGAATTTAAAATGATATTTTCCTATTTTAGTTAATGGCCTGAGAATGAAATTTTGGTTGTTTGCAATAAATTGCCTATTTGGGAGTATTGGTGCAGAGGGACTCTATAATTCAAAGTCTTTTTATAGCTCATTTTTTTTTTTTCTTTTTTTTTTCCTGGTCTGGAGAAATCCTTTAATCAGGTGGTGGGAGTGATTAATGACCCCATGTGCCTATGTGCACATGGGGGCCCACGTGTTCTCAGAATGAGGAGCTCAGGGATCCTGGGTAACAACACTGTTGCAGAAAAGGAAATCCCAGTACCACATTCTCTACCGGAAAATGAATGCATCCAATTAAAGCCTTGCCAAGTCCCACCCTAATGCAAATTGGATGAATAGATTAATTGGTGAAATGTGCTTGAGAGGCTATATCCTCAGATGTGCTAGCCCAACATCCCTCTCTCTGACTCAGAAATGCAAAGGAAGCGAAAAGTGTAGAATATTCCACATCTTCTTATTTTTTTTCCCTTCCTTCTTCTGGTTATTTCAAAAGGAAAATACTTGACACTGTCAATCAACATCTACTAAGCACTTATCATGTGCTAGACACTAAATGGCAGAAGTTCTGTTCTGGAGTGTTCTGGGGGAGAATGGAAGAACTCCACAGACATGCATCAGACTGGGAAGGGGGAAGGGTGTTCTCAGCAGCACTAACAAGAGGCACAATTGCTTTGAAGCATGAAAAGCAAGAACATCCCTGTGCCTGAAGGGAGCAGGTAGAGAGTCTGAGGCAGCCCAGAGGATGGAGCAGTGGGAAGGGACAGGACGGGCAGGTTGGGACTGGAACCTGTGGGATTCATAGGATGCTCTGGAGCAGAGGAATTGAGATAGGATTGACGTTTGAGAGCTGACACTGTAATGATGTGAGTCAAAACCAGTGCAGTTGTGATAGAACCAAAGGCACGCAGTCAGTGGATGGCAGAGTTTGTTTGAGAACTCAGAGATCCTGAAAGGAGCCTGAACTGAGGTTCAATTGGGGGGTTCTCATGCATTCTCTTATTCTGATTAATTTATTATGCCCCTCTTTCTCTTTAATGGCATTTCTCATGGTAGCCTCCCTTATCTTTTGGGGTTGTGTTCCAAGATCTCCAGTGGATGCCTGAAACTGGACAGCACTGGACCTTATAGATATTATGTTTTTTCCTATACATACATAACTATGATAAAGTTTAGTTCATAAATTAGGCAAAATAACATATTAGCAGAACAATAATAAAATAGAACAAGTATTAACTATAAACTGTAATGAAAGTTGTGAATCTTTATCTTTCACCCTCTTCCTTTCTCTGTCCCCCTCTCAAAATATCCTGAAAATCCTGTCTTACTGTAAATCTTTGCAACCCCAACATTCTATTTTTTTTTTTTATTCTTGCCTTATTAAGTCAAGAACTTCCACCCTTTCACCTAAAGGAAACACTTTATAGATTCTCTTTGTTATTTCTAAACTGCCAATTTTGCGACTCTTTTGCTTTGGGACCATTATTATTGTTATTATTATTTCTTTTTATTGGTTCTTTTGAGTTACACATAGTATTAGGATCCATTTAGACAAAATTATAAAAGCACAGAATATAATTTGCTCTAATTAATTCCCAGTACTTCTCCTTTCTCTTTCCTCCCCCATCCCCTGTTCCTTTCCCTCTGCTCTACTGATGATCTTTCTGCTATTTACTTATAGTTTGGTTTTTGAAATTAGTGTCTTGTGGATATACCTGATGGTGAGATTCACTGTGGTAGATTCATATATGTACATAGGAAAATGAGGTCAGCTTCATCCCACTGTTCTTCCCTGATCACATCCTCCTCCATCCCCTTCAACCTCCTTCCTCTACTCCATTGTTCTTTCTTCTATTTTTTATCCCTCCTTACTTTTGATTAGCTTTTAAATGTCAGATAAAATATTCAAGCTTTGACTTTTGGGGGGACTGGCTTATTTCATTTAGCATGATAGTCTGATAGTCATGCTTATTTCACTTAGCATGATAGTAAATGGATAGTAGTTCTATCCATTTACTGGCAAACTACAGGAGATGCAGCCACATCAATGGTTATGGTAGCTCAATGAACAGTAGCCAAGCTATGGAACAAGCTTAGGTGCCCTTCAACAGAGAAATGGAAAAGAAAATGTGGTATAAATATACAATAGAGTATTACTCAGCCATAAAGAAGAATGACATTATGTGGTCATTATTAATAAGTTAAAGTAAGAGTTACTTGAATACAAGTACTACAACTCTGCAATAGTCAATCCAATAACTAAGATGGCCAGAAGGTGACTAAAGGTCAGGTAGCAAATATGGTATAGATACTTGTGAATTGTTCATTTCTGGAATTTTCTATTGAGCATTTTTTGACCTAGGTTGACTACAGATCACTGAGACCTTAGAAAGGGAAACTATTGATAAAGGGGGAACTACTACTATATGTGCTAGCTGCAATTTCATTATACAAATCCCACTTTTCAAATTTGTTCTGCTTTTACTGGATATGCTGATGTGGACTGATGATATATGCAACTGAAAGAACAACAAAACAGTCAAGTTATTCACAAGGATAACACAAAATTTTCAAGCGGGGGGAATTTATGTTGGCACTCTGTCTGGGACAGCATTCTGGAATGTTCCTGAAAGGGCTTTGATTCTGTTCCAACCCTGTCAAAAGGCTTCTCACAATAGTTGGGGTGTAGGATCCCCCAGACATCCTCACCAGTGGGACAGACATGGAGTCCCTTTCACCTCTGACTCATTCTTCCCATTGCTCAGGAACTCAGCTCCAACCTCACAGTTGAAGCAACTTATTTCCAGAACACAGCTTCATGAATCCCAGTTTTTTTGGACTCCAGAGGGTTTTATTGATCATGATTAGCAATTAACCTTGAACTAGACATGGACAGACCCTGAATCACAGATAAACCCTTATCAGAATGGGGAGCCTGGTTACCTGCTATTGCAGGATCCTATCTTTTTCCCAGGCCTGGGCACTGGACATGGCTTACTATCCCCTGGTCTTGGCAGATCATATCTTCTCCAGGGGAAATGGCCAAGCCATGAGCAAGAGCTGTGCTGAGTAGGATGCTCACCCTGAAAGGAGATAAGCAAATCATTGTGGTAATCTTATGGGGTAACCTGAGTTTTAAAATGAAATAGGCCTGAGTTCAAAAAACAATTCTTCATAACAGGAAAATGCAAATTGAAAATAAAGGAGATACCACTACAACCTGGACAACTGGAATGGAAAGGACTGATGATGGTAGATGCTGGGGAGGATGTGGTGTGCTTAAACTTTCACCCATTGCTCAGGGAGAATAAAGTGATATGTGATATAACTGCTTTGGGAAACTGAAATTATCTCTGAAGTTAAATGTTCATTCCCAGCATGACCCAGAAGGTTTAGGCCTACATGTACCTCCAACAGATAGGAGAATGTACCACCAAGGGAACACCAACATGTTCCTGCAATTTCATTCAATGTAGTAAAAATGGACAGAATCTAAATGTCTGACAGCAGGAAAAGGAATAAACAAATTATAAAGTATCCATCAATATAAGACAAAAAAAACATTGCCCTGTGCATCAATGTGGATGAACCTCACATAATATATAACATAGGTAACACATGGGTGCAGATGCTGAATCCTGTTTATGTGTAAAACTCATATATGGAAGTAGAATACCCTGGGCCCCTGCAGGCAGAAGTGTAATTATAGCTCTCTGGGAACTGGATGGCAGCTCCTGGTCTTAGTTTCTCCATTATAAAATGGAATAATAAAATGTGACTTGCAGAGCTTAAGAAATAAATGAGTTGATAGATGACAGGATTCAGCACTCTGTGTGGTAAAACATAACACTAAATGGTTATAAGGCAAGTGTTTGTTCCTTCCTGTCCTTTGGTCCTAGATCAGAAAGACTTGGGGTAGAATACTGAGTCTAGAGACTGTATGTGGGTCTGATTGATAGAAGGGCATCTCCTGCAATTCCATAGCCAGAGAAGCTCCAGAAATAGCTTCCTCACAGGGCTCCACTGCTTTGCAGCTGGGAAGCTCAGGCACTATTATCAGCTCATCCTCCCTGCATACCCCCATGACTTGTTGCCACCAGACACTATGGGGAGTCACCTTTCAGCAAATGGGACATGTGGAGGGAAGGATTCACTCTGGGAGGGAAGCCTGAGGCCCAGCTGGCCCTACATGGCCTCTTGCTCACTTTGTAACATCATCATTAACCTCTGACAGGTAGGTCTAGTAGGTGCATCTGCCCATAGTTAGACATTCCCCTGACCAGTGCACCTAGACTTGAGTCCCATAGTTAAAGGCAATGATTCCTTGAAAAGACCATACACTCTTGGTTCAGTCCAGTCTCATGCCTTAGCATTTTGGACCTTTTTCTAGGATACTCCAAGTGCTTCAAGGAGTTGAACTAAATGACGCAGTGGGCTTCTCTCCAGAATCTCATCATTAATGGAAACACATAGATCTGAGACCCATCTCTGGTTTTCACTCTCTCTTCTGCTTGTTAACAAGAACCTGAGCACAGTCAGCATCCATGTGCCATGGATAGGCACATGTGTCATCATGTGAATTTATATAAATCGTGCTTGTAGGATTCCTAGACACCAACATGGAACTGTCAAATCCTTGATTTGAGTGAATAGTTAAGGGCTGCAGTACATAAAGAGTCAGACCACTCTTTTCCTGAGTGAATCAGGACTCTGAGCTGCCTTCCCCTCCATATTACAGCTCCCCAAAGTACAACCCGTCCTCCTTTCTCCTGCAAAACAGGGTAGATACAAAAAGGGGAACACAGTCCACTTCCAGAACCCAGAAAAGCAGTCCCCATCAGGCACGGTGGTGTTAGGATGTTCTGGTGGCAGAACTCATCTACCCCCAGGCATAAACCAGGTCACCAAGTAACTCCGAAGCTTCACCTTCAGCAGAAGACACTGGGATGTGCTGATGTGTTGATTAAACAGATGGCATATTTGTCTTTAGAAGGCAAAAAGTGATTGATGACTTTTTATCTGCTGTGTGTTTTATGTAACTCAGTAAGTGGAATGATTTCCACATGGATAAGTGGTAATATTTGTGTATTCAATTGTTATAGCTCTACCATGTACATAATTTCATTTACTTATGTATTTTTTATTTTCTGTATGTTCAAATGCATGCATGCCTTCTACTGAAGTATATTCAGTCAAGAAAAAGGGGAGAGAGAACTATTATTTATTGAGTGCTTATCCTCTACTTAAATGCTTTATTTAGATGATATCAGTTCATCTTCACAGTAACACATTCCAGTATGGAGTTTCAAACGTGGGCACGGGCCTTCAAATCACCTGGGGGCTTGATAGAACACAGGTTTCTGAGTTCCATCCCCAATATTTCAGGAGGTGAAAGTTGGGGTCTAAGAAGTTACACTGCTGACAAGTTTTTAGGTGAGACTGCAGATACTGGTCCAGGGACCCCACTTTGAGAAGCACAACTTTAAAGTAGTAACCTGAATTTTCAATGAAGAATTTGAGGCTCAGAGATGTCAAGTCACACAGCTAGTGACAGTACTGGGATGAGGGCCAACAACCTTCTGCCAGTCTACTTAGCACAGAGTTAATTGACTATTTTTTAAATACACAAGTGGACTGCCAGGCTGCAGGACTTGTGTTGTCTAGTATAATGTACAGAGGTTGACAATTTGACTGAACAATGTGGTTTGAAGTTCCACAGCTATGGTTACCCTCTGGGCATCTGACTATATCTGTCAGCTTCAGCCTCGTAACTTAGTGGTTTATAAACAACTATTTATTATTGCTCACAAGTCTGTGTGGGCTGCAGGGCAGTTTTGCTGTTCAGAGCTAGGCTCAAGTGATGCAATCTGGGCTTTCTCACCTCTGTGGTCAGCAGGCAGGTGGGGTGGGCTCTGCTGTTCTGGGTGGCCTCTTCACTTGTCTGGAGTTTGGCTTCATTTTGGCTGAGGAATAAATAGGGGAGAGCAGGCCACCAGCTTCTCATATAACCCAGCAGGTGACCTGGACTTGTGTGGCTGCAGGATTCCAGAAATGAGAGTGGAACCTTTAGTGGCTTGCTGAGGGTTTGATGCAAATCTGTCACCCCACTTGTGCCCTGTATTGTTGACTTAAACATTAGAAGAGCCAAGATCCAAGGTTAGAAAAAGAAGTCTCATTTCTTGATGGTGATTATAGGAAGGGAGAGAATTTGTAGCTGTTTAAAATGGACCCTAATTTGTGTTTTACATGATATTGTATGTTAACCTCCTTGTATCTCTGTTTCTTACCTGGTTCAAAAGCTCAAAATACGAAAGAGGACAGCTCTGCACCTTGCATTTTGCTCTCTATTTGGGAGTCAGGAAGACAAAAATCTCTCTTTAACAACAGCATGCTACCAGGTTTTCCCCCAAGAAATAAGTTTTTCATTTTTCATGGAAAGTTTCTAAAATGACGTTTCCTTGGAATGTCAGTTAGAAGCATAAATATAGAGCTCAAATGGAATATCCAGTTTTCACAGCTGTATCTGTACTGAATTAAAAAAGAACAGAAAAACAAAGAGAAACAAAAAAAGTGACCTCTGGCTTTTCGTAACAGAGTGGGGGCACCAGGAAGGAACCATTCCAATACCATGCTGCCTGTTTGGCGACCCCATCATTTCCAGATTGGATTCTTAATTAATTATGGCTGGATTTTTGCACTTTTACTCTCAGGCTGGTGTTTTATTTTCTTGTTCTAGTGCCCACAAGAGCATCCTCTAGCAATAAAACATCCAGGGAGAAGTTATAAAAACATGTCATCTTGGTTACAACATATGGCTAATTGATTTTTGAGAATCGCTTAATTGTGCGACTTTAGTTAACTAAACAACAATGCCTGTTTTCACACCCCCGATATTAGCTCATACTATTTCATGACCTGCCCCCGCTGAGACACACTCCATATTTCTGACCGTAAATCTGGCCTCTGCCTAGGCTTGCATATTTGTTCCAGCTTTGTTGTGATGGTTTTACAGCATTGGGTGCCTTTTTAAAAAAATTTATAGTGGGCAATAAACATGGAGAAAGGTTTAAGAGTAGAAAGTAGAGTTTTTTTGGCCAATCGATGTAAGCTGTATTTTTAATTTCTTCCTTAAATAAAATAATAAAAGGTGGTTTTCTTCACTACTTGGCCCAACATGGATCTCTGTAGGCTCCACTTAAATGGTATGTGAGAGAAACTTGAGCTGTAACTTATTTTTTTTTTTAACAGATGTTCCCAAAGGCTCTGGTGAGTTAGATTAATTGCTGAAGTTTCACAGGGGTCCTCGTCAGTTATGGGGATGGGGGGTGGTTAATGCAGGAAAATCAAGGTGATAAGCATGTGGGAAGAAGGATAGGATGGGCCTGGGAGGAAGGAGTCAGGGGAGGAAAATGAAGCATTGAAGAGGAGCTGGAGAAACCCATTTGGCAGATGCTAAGAAAGTGGGACAGAGTACTGCGGATCTTGTCCCAGATTATGATTCAAGCTCAAAGATGGGGGAAGGAAGAGATCACATTCCAGCTTAGCCTCTCTGGAAAATGCTGGATGGATCCAAAGGCTGTCCCCATGGTTATTCTAATAGTGTCAAGATCCTCAGAAAGTCACAACTTGGATGTGAGAGGCAGACCTCAACTTTCCCAAGCTTAAACTGAGACAACTGACTTTTAATTTTCTTCCACATTATAAAAGAGACCCAGAGTAACAATCACGATCTCTGTGTAGCTGACACTTTCATGATCCTTACCACATAGCAGGATGCTTGCTGTGGTTTGCCCCTCCTAACTCATACAGGAGTTTAATCCCCAATGTCTTATGTTAATGATATTGAGTTATTGGAAACTTGATGCAATTATGGTGTTGAGAGGTGGAACCTTTGGGAAATGATTGGATTAGATGAAGTTGTTAGAGTGGAGTCCCCATGGTTAAATCCTGGTGACTTTAGAAGAGAGACAGAGACACTAATGGATGCACATGATTCCTGTCTCATATCATGAGATGTGCAACCTCTGGACTCTGCCAGCAAGAGGTCATTACTGGAACCAAGTCAAGTCAGTACCATGCCCTTGAACCTCCAAGACTGTGAGCTAAATAAACTTTATTTCTTTATAAAGTTAGCGTGCCTCAGCTATTTCATGATAGTAATGAAAAATTGATTAGTGTTTGGGGTACTTTAATTCCTTAAAGTCGCATAAGGACCCTATGATACAGGTACTATTATTAGATCACTTCATAGATGAGATTACCAAGTCACACTGAGTTAAGTGACTTGCACGAAGTCACAGAGGTGCTGCTAGCCCCTGAAGCCTGGCTCCAACCTGGTTTCCAACCCTGATAAATAATTGCTACCTTTTTTCCTAGTGTGGATGAGTTCCAGACAAAGGTTTCAAAAAGTCCTTACATGTTGGACCCATGAAATTTTTGGTGCTAAGAAAATGCACTGGGCCCAATTCTTGAGGTAGAGAAATAGATGCCTTTTATTTCCTTTGCTTGACTTACTGCCCTGACTAGAATTTGTTGGTGATTTTGAGTAGCAGTCCTCACCTTACTCCCAACACATGGAGGAAGTGTTCAATCTTTAACCATCAGAAATGACATTAGTTGTAAAATCTTTGTTGATAGTCTTTATCAAGTTGAGGAAAGTTTCTAGGAGTTTTTAATCATAAAATGTGTTAAATTTTTTTCAATGCTTATTCTGCTTCTATTTATTTATTAATTTTTCTTTTCACATTTTTTATCAGTGCATTATAGCTGTATATGATGATGGGATTTCTTATTGTTTATTTGTACATGCACACAACATTCCAATATAATCACTCCCCAGTACATCCTGCCTTCCTACCCACTTCTCAATGTTTGGTCCCTTTCCTCTACTGATCTCCCTCAAACTTTCATGCTATCCTCATCCCCCACCTACTTTCTCATTTTTACTTTATAGCTTTCACATTCAAGAAAACATAGGACCCTTGATATTCTGAGTTTGATTTATTTTGCTTCTATCCATTTTCCTGCAAATGACATAATTTCATTTTGGTTTATGGTTGAATAAATCTCTCTCTCACACACACACACACACACATACACACCACATTTTCTTTATCCATTCATCTGTCGATGAACACCTAGTTTGGTTCCATAGTTTGGCTACTGTGAACTGTGCTGCTATAAACATGGGTTATACATGTATCTTTATAGGATGATGACCTTAATTTTTTAGGAAAAATACTGAGGAGTTGTATATCTGGGTCACAGGATGACTCCATGCCTAGTCCTTTAAGGAACCTCCACAGCGGTGGTACTAATTCACACTCCTACCAACAGTGTAAAAGGATTCCTTTTTCTCCATATCCTCTTCAGCTTTTTTTTTTTTGTATTCTTGGCTGCCATTCTGAATGGAGCAAGATGAAATCTCAGTTAGTTTTGATTTGCATTTCCCTAAGTGTCAATGATGTTGAACTTCTTTTTCATATATTTGTTGACCATTTGTATTTCTTATTTGGCAAGTTTCTCTTTAATTCATTTGCATATTTATTAATTAGGTTATATGATTTTTGATTTAAAGTTTTTTAGTTCTTTATGTATTCTAGATATTAATCCTCTGTCAGAAGAAGAGCTAGCAAAGATTTTCTCCCTTTCTATAGGTTCTCTCTTCACATTCCTAATTGTTTACTTTGCTGTGCAGAAACTTTTTAATTTGATATCATTCCATTTATTAACTCTTGACATTATTTTCTGAGTTTTAGTCTCCTACTGAGAAAGTCATTTCATTTGTCTATATACTATTATAGCATATTGACCCTACAATTTTCTTCTAGAAATTAAATGATTTCTGGTCTAATTCCAAGGTCTTTGATCCATGTTTATTTACTTTTTGTGCAGGTTGAGAGATAAAGATTTAGTTCCATTCTTCTATACATGATAACCAGTTTTCCCAGCACCATTTGTTTAAAAGACTGTTTTTTTCTCCAATATATGTTTTTGGCAACTTTGTCAAGGATCAGACGACTATAGATATCTAGGTTTGTCTCTGTGTCTTCAATTTTGTAACATTGGTCTATGTGTGTGTTTTATCCAGTGCCATGCAGTTTTTGTTATTATAGCTCTGTAGTATAATTTGAAGTCTGTTATTATGATGCCTCCAGCATTTCTTTTTTGGGGTTAGAATTGCTTTGGCTATTATGGGTCTTTTTATTCTTTCAAATAAATTCTGGACTGTTTCTTTTAGTTTTGTGAGGAATGTCATTGATATTTTGATGGGGAATACATTAACTGTGTATATTCCTTTTGGCAGTATGGCCATTTTAAGAATATTAATTCTGCCTATCTGTGAACATAGGAAATCTTCCCATATTGTGAGTCCATCTTCTATTTCTTTCTTCAGTGTTCTATAGTTGTCATTGTAGAGTTATTTCAGCTCCGTGGTTGGATTTCTTGTGAGGTATTTTATTTTGGTGTTTTTTTTGAGGCTATTTTGAATGGAATTGTTTTTCACAATTTCCTTCTCAGTCAATTGGTTGTTAGTATATAGGAAAGTTATTTATTTTTGTAACCTGCCACTCTGCCAAATTTGTTGATTAGCTCTAGTCTTTCAGTGAAGTTTTTTTTTTCTCTTCTAAGTATAGGATCATATCTTCTGCAGTGATAATTTGATTTCTTCCTTTCTTATTTTTGTTCCTTTGATTTCCTTCTCTTTTCTAATTGCTCTGGATAGAATTTCTAGCACTATATTAAATAGGAGAGGTGAGAGTTGACTTTCTTTCCTTGTGTCCAGATTTTAAAGGTATAGTTTAAGTTTTCTTAAATTTTCTTATGGTTTTAAGTTTTCTTATGGTTTTAAGTATGAGGTTGGTTTTGGGTTTTTCATAGATAGTCTTTATGATGATGAGATAGGTTCTATCAATCCCCTGTTTCTTCAGTGTTTCTATCATGAATGGATGCTGTCTTTTGTCAAAGACCTTCTCTGCATCTATTGGAATGACTAAGTAATTTTTGTCCTTAATTCTATGTATGTGATAAATTATATTTATTGATTTGCATATGTTAAACCATCCTTGCATCTCTGGAATAAAACCAACTTGGTTGTAATGCAACATCTTCTTAACATGTTGTTGAACATGATTTGATAATGTTTTGGTAAGTATGTTTTTGCACCTGAGTTCATTAGGGATATTGGTTTATAAGTTTCTTTCCTTGATGTGTCATTATCTGGTTTGGTGTGAGTGTGATACTGATTTATAGAATGAATTTGGATGTATTCCTTCCCTTTGAATTTCATGGAATATTTTGAGGAATATTGCATTAGTTCATTAATTGTGTGGTAGAATTTAGCTAAGAATACATGTGGTCCTGGAATTTTCTTTGTTGGCAGTCTTTTCATTAATTCTTCTACTTCATTACAAGTTTTTGTTCTGTTTAGGTTTTCTATTCCCTCTTGATTCACTTTGGGAAATCATATTTGTATAGAAATACAACCATTTCTTCCATGTTTTCCAATTTATTGGAGTATAAGTTTTCAAAATAGTCCCTTATGATCTGAATGAGATGTCTATGGAAAGATTTCTCCTTTCCAAAAATTTTTAAAATTTTTATTTCTACTTTTTTATTTTTAGTTATGCATTACAATGGAATCTATTTTGATACAATTACTCAAGAATGGAATATATCTTATTCTTATTAGGATTCCACTCTTGTGGATGTACATGATGATGGGAGTCAACTATGATGTATTTATATATGTACAAAGGAAATTATGTCAGATGCATTCCCCATCTTTCCTTCTCCTATCCCTTCCCTTTATTTCCCTTTGTCTAATTTACTGAACTTTTGTTCTTCCCTTTATTGTGAGTTAACTTCCATGTATCAGAGAAAACATTGGACCTTTGGTTTTTGGAAATTGGCTTATTTCACTTAGCCCAACAGTCTCCAGAGCCATCTATTTATTGGCAAATATCATAAAGTCATTCTTCTTAATGACTAATAATTCATTGGGTATATATACTACATTTTCCTTATCCATTCATCTGTTGAAGGGCACCTAAATTGGTTCCATAGTTTAGCTACGTTTTTCTATTTTTATTTTTAGAGACTGTATTTTGATTCATAGTACACAAATGGAGTACAATTTTTCATTTCTATGATTGTACACAATGTAGATTCACATCATTCATGTAATCATACACATACATAGGGTAATATTGTCTGTCTCAGTCTACTATCTTTCCTCCCCCACCTCCTCCTGCCCCATTTTCCTCTACACCATCCAAAGTTCCTCCATTCTTCTCTTCCCCCCTGCCACAACCCCTTGTTATGTATCATCATCCAGTTATCAGAGAAATTTGACCTTTGGTTTTTTGGGCTTGACCTGTTTCACTTAGCATGATATTCTCCAACTCCATCCATTTACCAACAAATGCCATAATTTTATTCTTCTTTATGGCTGAGTAATATTCCATTGTGTATATATACCACAGTTTCTTTATCCATTCATCAATTGAAGGGCATCTCGGTTGGTTCCACAATCTAGCTATTGTGAATTGAGCAGTTATGAACATTGATGTGGCTGCATCACTGTAGTATGCTGATTTTAAGTCCTTTGGGTATAAACCAAGGAGTGGGATAGCTGGATCAAATGCTGGGTCCATTCCAAGTTTTTTGAGTAATCCTTTATTGATTTCCAGGGTGGGTACCCCAATTTTCAACTCCACCAGCAATGTATGAGTGTACCTTTTCCCCCACATCCACACCAACTCTTATTATTGCTTGTGTTCTTGATAATAGCCTTTCTAATTGGAGTTAGATGAAATCTTAGGGTGGTTTTAATTTGCATTTCGCTAATTGCTAGAGATGATGAAAACTTCTCAAATGAATTCAGCAAAATAGCAGAATATAAAATCAACACACATAAATCTAAAGCATTTCTATTCATAAGCAATGAATCATCTGAAAGGGAAAACAACTTCATTCACAATAACCTCCAAAAAAAAAAAAGAAAAAAAAAAAGAGGTGAAAGATATCTACAGTGAAAACTACAGAACATTAAAGAAAAAAATTGAAGAAGACCTTAGGAGATGGAAAGATCTCCCATGTTCTTGGATAGTCAGAATTAATATTATCAAAATGGCCATACTTTCAAAGGCGCTATACAGATTTAATGCAATTCCAAGTAAAATCCCAATGACATTTCTCGTAGAAATAGAGAAAGAAATCATGAAATTTGTCTGAAAGAACAAAAGGCCCAGAATAGCCAAAGCAATCCTGGGCAGGAAGAGTGATGCAGGAGGTATCAAAATACCAGACCTTAAATTCTGCCACAGATAGAAACAAAAACGGCATGGTATTGGCACCAAAATAGACAGGTAGACCAATGGTACAGAGATAAACCCACATAAGTACAGTTATCTCATACTAGACAAAGGTGCCAAAAACATACAATGGAGAAAGATAGCCTCTTCAACAAATGGTGCTGGCAAACTGGAAATCCATATGCAATAAAATGAAGTTAAACCTCTATCCCTCACCCTGTACAAAATTCAACTCAAAATGGATCAAGGATCTAGGAATTAGACCTAACACCCTTTACCAAATAGAATAAAAAGTTTGCCTGAATCTCTATCATGTTGGCCTAGGACCAGACTTCCTTAACAAGACCCCCATAGCACAAGAAATAAAAGGAAGAATCAATAAATGGGATGCATTCAAACTAAAAAGCTTTTTCTCAGCAAAGGAAACAATCAGTAATGTGAAAAGAGAGCCTACAGAGTGGGAGAAAATTTTTTCCACACACACTTCAGACAGAGCACTAATCTCCACTGAGGTAGTCAATGAGAATGGATGGTTACTGCCTATGCCTATGCCTATGCCCACTGTCTTTCTTTTTGTTTCATATATATATATATATATATATATATATATATATATATATATGAAAAGGGAGGTGGGTGGGGAGAGAGAGAGGGGACTGGTGGTTGTGAACCCCTTCCTCTTTTTGTGTTGCTCACGGAGCTGTCAGTTGGAATGGTCTGAGACTGAAGCTGGTTGAAATAAATCTCAGTTTCCCTTCTTATCAGTATAAGGCAGGATGAAATGGGAAGTAGTATTGTTGGAGTTTTGTCTGAAAGACCAGATCAATGCATTCCCAGGGTGGGGCTGGTGCAGAGGAGTTCCCTTGACTGGGACCTAGGTATAATCAGGCCTTAGGGGATTTGTTGGATCATATCTGTTCTGAAGAGACCCCCTAGGGCCTGGCAGTTACCCATATCTGTTGGGAATCTGGATCTTAGGAGCCTCCCAAGAATTCTACTTGTGAAGCAGGGGAGTCAATCCTGCACACACAGGAACATAACCTTCCTAGGTTTAGTCCGTGAGTACATTCACACCTGCCTTTTCAGATACCCAGCCTACTTCAACTGGTCACTTGAGTCACCAGACTTAAAGGAAAAGCAGGTTGGACTCCCTTTCACTTTTCCAACTTGAACCCTCCTGGGTACAATCTTCTCTATGCCCATGTCACTCATTTTCTGCTAGGTACACCCTAGGTTGCCTGGTAGGTGCTTATTGGGACACTGTGACCAAGTTTGCTATGATCTCCCAGCTCCCACAGCAACAGCTTCAGTGGTGACCGCCTCAAGATGGTTCCCACCTCAGCTCTCTGAGGCCAGTTGAGAAACACAGAGCACTTTTCAAACACCAGTTTGCAGTGCACTTTCTGGATCAGCTAAGTGCAGGCTGCTTTTCTGACCTCAGATTTCCAAACCAAATCTGTCCATTGTGTTTCTCTCTGTTATCCACCCCCACCCCCTGCCCTGTGGTGGACCAGCACCACTACTGCCGTTGTTGACTTGGCTCCAAAGTGCTCTTTCTTCTTTGTTCAATCTATCCAATTTCTGAGTTTCTAAGACACTCTGACTGCCCAATATTGAATTTTAGTGAAACCCCTCTTTCACGCACCTCACAGAGAAGCACTACTTCCACTACTTAAACCCCCAGCCTCAGAGCAACTAGAATGCAGTCTTCTCTAAACTGCCATCTAGATTCTCTTTATTCATTTATTTTATGGATGTGACTTCTTTCTTCCAATAATGTGGTTATATGATTTGATTTTTTGGTATTGAAGTAGCCTTGCTTCCCTGGAATAAGCCTTCTTGGTCATGGTGTATGTTCTTTCTACATATTGCTGAATTCTGTTTGCTAATATTTTATTAAGGGCTGTTGTAACAGCAAAAGGAGAAAAGCTGTACTCAGAATGAAGCCATCTGAACTGCAGGTAAACCCAGGACTGCCTGAAGTTTCTGGCTATTGGGACCTTGTCCAGCCAGATTCCATTGAGGAACCCCACTGTGCCACTGTGCCCAAAGGGCTATACCACACAATGAAAGAAAACAGACAGAACACACATGATGACGAAGACAAACTGAAGCATTCTCCTGTGGACCATTCCGTTCTTGTAAAAACAAATAAACAAAAAAGTTCAAGGCCTTGTATGCTTCTGAGGGAAAGGTCTTGGCCAGAGTGCTAGGGCTGCATTCCATGCAGGATGCCAAGCAAGACCCACAGAAAAACGGAGTAAGTCCACTTTCCTACCCTTTATGTATTAAAATAAAAAATTCCAGCAATTTCCATTGAACATAGATGAAACTCACTATAGGCATTCAATCCCCTCAGTGATTAATACTTCCCTCAACCCCACCATGACCCCATTGTGAGTCAAGTGTGCTGCAGGTTCTGTGACTGGCTCCAAATTTGGGGAGAAAATCTCTGGGGCCCCTGGGTAGGGGACCAGGAAGATTTTCTTTCCATGTCTAGCCAAGCATATATCTGACCTTCCTGGGCAACACAGGCATTGCTCTGTGCATTTGGCCTAATTCTTCGTGCTGACCCTTGTATTAGTAACCTCCCTTAATAATATCTAAGGTGACTGTATCATTTATCTTCCCAACCAAGAAAATGTCGTTCCACAACAACAGGCCTAACATTGAATTGTTTTAGGCAAACTGGAGCTTAAATATTTTGAGCAAACTGGAACTTACATTTTTCAGGTTCTCTGGAACTGAGTTCTAGATGATGATTTTCAGACTTTCTCCCTACCATGGTGGGCATGGAAGTTTTACCTGCTCCATGCTCTAGCTGGGTCCCTTCCCCTGTCTTCCAAAAGCCTCTACTGCTATCTTGCTCTGGGGTCTCTAATAACTGATTGCCTGGCCCTTGAACTGCACTGTGAAATCTTGCTGCCCAATACAGAACTCATTTTCCTGACTGGACTGTGACCTTCTGGTACCTGAACTTTGACTTTTGTCTCGGGTGGCCTCTAGTGACCTTTTGGATTTCATGTCACTCCCAGTGAGGAATCCAACTTGGTACCTCCAGGCACACACTCTTGGAAATTATTCCTCACTGTTGGTTATATGGTGGTGGACTGAATGAGCCTTCCTGGGTTTGTAAGCCAAGGGTCTCAGCAAACCAAAATGCGACTTTACTAGTTTCTCTACTATTTACACTGGTTGTATCATGATTTTCCTTTTATAGACTTGATGATGAGGCTTAGAGAGATTAAGGAAACAAGTTCCCTTGGAAGTAGTCTCAGATTGGGAAACTAGGTATAGCTAAGGCATTACTAGGTCTTCATTGCCAAGAGGACTATTAAGAATGTTCTGGGCATGTCAGATACCTGTACAACAGTGTGCATAGAGGCTATAAGCAACCCAGTGTCCATTGATGGATGAACTGATAAAATTCAGCACTTCGATAGAATGGAATATTAGTCAGCCTTAAAAGGAAGAACATTTTGACACTTTCTACAACATACATGAATCTTTCTTTTGTCTTCAAATGAATTTTCATTACTTTATCAAACTTTTGTAATTATTGCAGTTTGGAGAATTGAACCAAATTACCTAGTTTACCATTACTGGAAGTAAATTCCAAATTGGTACCTCTTTATCATAGCCCGATATGTATCTCTCAATTATTTTGTTCATTTTGTTTACTCTTGCATACTACATAGATCATATCCCATAATATATTGATATATTCATTTATCAAAATCATGAAAATTGAAAAGTTTTCTCATTCTCTACATCAATAAGTGCTATTTTTATGTTTGAAAAAGTGTTATATATACATAATGGAATATTATTTAGCCATAAAGAAGAATGATATTATGGCATGTACAGATAAATGAATGGAATTGGAGACTATCATGCTAAGTGAAATAAGCCAATCCCAAAAAAACAAAGGCCAAATGTATTCCCTGATAAGTGGATGATTATATATAATGGGGATGGAGGGTAGGGGGGTGAGAGAAGAATGGAGGAATTATAGATTACATAGAGGGAAATGAGGGGGGTATGAAAAATGGTGGAATGAGAAAGACATCACTACCCTATGTACATGTATGATTACACGAATGGTGTGAATCTACATTGTGTACAACTGTGGAAATGAAATGATGTACCCCATTTGTGTACAATGAATCAAAATGCAGTCTGCAAAAATAAATAAATGAATAAATAAATACATACTGGATTTTAGATGTCAATGCTAGCAGAGGTAGACAAAATAATCGTATCATGAAAGAATGTTTCATGCTTATCTTTAAGATGTAATACTGTTTCATATGTGAACATTAAACGAGTGTTATTTTAAACTGAAAAAAAAAACTGCATTACTTAGTACGATTTATTGTAAAAGATGTTTTGTTTATAGTATTATTGTTGTACAGTCTGAAGTAACAAAGATCTGAGTGTGCTAGAGCCATAGAAGTTTAATTGATGAGAACATACACGACTCTTGATGACATTAGGAGAGGTGAAATAAGTCAGACACAAAAGGACAGAGGTGGCATGACTGCACACAAAGTACCTAGCGGAATCAAATTCATAGAGACAGAAAGTAGAACATTGGTCCCCGGGCCTGGGGGTAGACAAGAGTTAAAGCTAATGTTTAATGGGCACAGAGTGCTGGAGATGGTGGTGACTGGACAACAATGTGGATGCACTTATTGTCCCTGAAATGTACACTTAAAAAAGAGTTAACACAGTAAACTTTATGTCATGTATATTTTACCACAGTTAAAAAAATATGAAGAGTGTTCTGGGACATTCTACTTCATGGGGCACAGTCTTGTTTGCTTGTTACGGGCATCCACCCCACCCCACCCCATTCTTCCCTTCCTGCCTGGGAGCCCTCACCTTCTGACCTCAATCTGATGATCAGCAGCACGTGCTGATAATGGGCTGCTCTGGTCTGGTTATGACCATGCAGGAAAGTCGTGGTACCCTTCCTCTGAGGAGTCGTAGGCAGGAGTGGGAGATTGCTCTCCATCCCAGGAAATTTGGAGAGGCCTGGCAGAAGTGATGCGTTCCAACCAAAGTTTCAAGGCACGATGTACTATTCCAGTCCAGCTGCATAATGCCAGCGATGTTCATTTCCTGCAGCAGGTCTGGGGTCCAGGGACAGGCTATTTCTCTGTGCCACTCTGTGCCTGGTGCTGCTGCAGTGGACCAAGGAAGGCGGAGGATAGATGAGCACAGAGCTCTTAGACTTGTGGACCCTCTGCCTCTGAGTGTGAGGAGGAAAGGCAGCCAATTTTTACCAGGCATCTGCACAGATGTCGGGAGCTTTGGCCAGAAGAGGACCCCTACCCAGTTCTCCTGGTGTCATGTCCTGGATATTGTGTGCAGTTGTGAGGTCCTTGTGCAGCTGGCTCTGGGAAACAACTCAGGAGCCTAAGACCTCTTTTCTCTTCACAACCAGTTTCTATTTAGCTTTACTTCTACTTTTTGGCGTGTTCTAATTTTCTTCAAATAGAGTGCATCTAGGGCTCTGATTAAATAGCCTGATGCCTTTCCTATTCCTAGCATCTTTCAGACAAAAATTCAAAACTTTCACTATATGTGAAAAGCTTATATATATATTGTATATAGCTTATACATATAACATATAACTATATATTAACTTTTAAAAAGTTATTATATATTCATGGAACATTGCAAAGACTGTACTTACCAGATTTTGTGTGCCCTTCACCCAAGGCTTACAATTCACATGAGATAGTTTAACATCAGAACCAAGATTTTGGCACTGGTGCAAAGTGTGTGTGTTTGTGTGTCTGGTTGTCATTTTATCGCATGTGTGGTTTGTTGAAACGACCACTGCTTTCAAATGCAGACTGTGTTCCATCACAGAAATCTCCCTCCAACTCCTAAAATTTGCAGTCTCCCTCAACCTTCCTTTAACTCTTAGTAACCACTAACCCAATGTCCAATTCTATAGTTTTGTCAATTTGAGAACTGATGGAATGGAATGATGCAGTATGTAATCTTTAGAGCACCATTTTTTCTCATTCATATTGCTCTTAAAATCCATCCAGGTTGCATGTACTAGTAATTTCTTTTAATTCCTCAATAATATTCCCTGGTCCTACAATTTGTTCAACCACACTCATCCATTGAAAAGCATTTATGGTAAGTTTTGACTATGACAAATACAGTAGCTGTGAATGTTTAGGTACACATTTGTGCTATGAATGTTTTTGTAGACTTTTTATTTTTGGTACCAGGGATTGAACACAGGGGTGCTTAAACACACCTGGAGGTGTGTGCTGGAGTCACATCTCCAACCCTTTTTAATATTTTATTTAGAGACAGGGTCTCACTAAGTTGCTTGGGGCCTCACTAAGTTGCTGAGGCTGGCTTTGAACTCACCATCCTCCTTCCTCGGCCTCCCCAGCTGCTGGGATTATAGGCATGCTCCACCAAACCCAGCATACACACATTGTCATTTATCTGGGACCAATTCTCAGGATCATGATCCTGGTTCACAGGGCAAGTGGATGTCTGTCTAGTTTTCAGAGAAGCTGCCAGACTATTTTCTAGAGTGACTAAGATTTTACATTTCCATCAGTCATGTATGAGTAATCTAGTTTCTCCACATCTTCATTGCATTTTGTATTATCAATATTTTGATATTTACCATCTTTTACAATTATTATGTGTATGTACAGCATGATATTGTTAGCCATGAGCACAGTGCTGCACAGCAGATCTCTAGAACTCATTCATCTAGCATAACTGAAAATTTTGCCTGTTGAATATAAACTCCCCATTTTTCTCTCTCTGCATCTGCTGGAAACTCCATTCTCCTCTCTGCTTCTATGAAATTGACTATTTTAGGTACTTGTATGAGTGAAATTCAGCAATATTATCCTTTTGTGACTGGCTTATTTTGCTTGGCATAATGTCATAATGGTCTGTTTATTCATGTTGTCAAATATGGCAGGATTTCCTTTTTAAAGCTCAATAGTATACCATTGTATTTGTATATTGCCTTTTCTCTATCCATTCATCCATTGATAGGCATTTTATGTTGTTTACATATCTTATTTCCTGTGAATATTACTGCAACGAATATAGAAGTAGGTCTCTTTGAGACACTACTTTCAACTGTTTTGGATGAATACTCAGATGTGGAATTACTGGATCATATCATAGTACTATTTTTTAAAAATGTTTGAGGAATCTACTGTTTTCCACAGAAGTTACACCATTTTATATTTTCAGTAGTGCACAGGGTTCTAATTTCTCCACATCCTTATTATTATGATTTGGATCTATAAATGTCCCTTGAAAAGCTCATATGTTAGACAAAGCTCAGAGATGAACACATTGGATTATGAGAGCTGTAACATCACCAGTGGATTAATAAATAAGTGGTAACTGTAGGCAGGTGGGAATGGCTGAAGAGGTAAGTCACTGGGAAATGTCTTTAGTGACTGTCTTATCCCTGGCTCTTCCCTGTCTCTCTTTGCTGACTGCCATAAGCTAAGGAGCTTTCCTCTCCCACATATTTCTGCCATGATGTTCTGCTCTCCTCAGACTCAGAGCAATGGAGTTGCCCAGCCATGGACTGAGACCTCTGAAACCATGAACTCAAGGTAAACTTCCTCCTCTAAGATGCTCTTGTTAGGTAATTTGGTCACAGTGATTAAAAGTTGATGAAAACACTCACCAACACTTATTATCATTTTTAATGTTTTAATTAAATGTATTAAGTCATATATATCCATCCTAAGAGGTGTGAGATGATGTCACATTGTGGTTTTAATTTGCATTTCTCCTGATTAGTGACATTAGGCATCTTTTTGTATATCTATTAGGTATTTGTATGTGTTCTTTGAAGACATATATATTCAAATCATTTTCCCACTTTAAAATCAGGTTATTTAATTTTTTTCTTTTGAATTGTAGAGATTCCTTATATCTTTTGGGTTTTAACTTCTTATTATATATATGGTTTGCAAATGTTCTCTCCCATTCTATGGGTTTCCTCTTCACTCTGTTACTCTCTGTGCTGTGCAGAAACTTTTTAGTTTGAGGTAGTCTGCCTTGTCTATTTTTGCTTCTGTTGCTTATGTCTTTGGCATCAAATCCTACAAATCATTGCCAAGATAGATGGAATGCTGCTTTTCATCTGTGGATTTTTCTAGGACTTTCAGGTCTTATGTTTAAGCCTTTAATCCATTTTGAGTTTACTCTTGTGTATGGTATAAGATAGAGATCTAATTTCAATGTTTTGCTCACCAATATTCAATTTTCCCAACACAATTTGTTGAAGAGACAATTCTTTCCTCATTGTGTAGCCTTGGTCCCCTTGTCAAAGATCAGTGGTCTGTATATGCATGGGTTCATTTTATTTTTTCCTTTTAGCTAGCTTAATGTGTATAGTGAGATCTCAGTGTAGCTTTAATTTGCATTTCCATATGGTAGTGATTTTGAAGATCTTTTCACAGCCTACATCTACATATGCATTTTCATCTACATATGCATTTTGGCATACCTTTTTGCCTATGTTTAATTGAAATATTTGTTTTTTAATGTTAAAATCTTAGACCCATATTGCAGATAAATTCTTTGTCAGATGACTTAGTTTCCAAGTATTTTCTTCCAGTATGAGTCTTGTCTTTTCATTCTTTTAACAGGGACATTGGCAGAGCAAAACTTTTAGCTTTTGATGAATTCAAATTTATGATTTTTTAAATGTACTATTCTTTTGGTATTATGTCTAAGATATTTCACCAAGTCCTAAGTCTCAAAGATTTTCTTCTTGGTTATCTTCTAAAAGTTTTACATTTTTTGTTTTACATTTGAAAATATGATGCATTCTGAGGTAACTTTTGTATAAGATGTGAAGTTTAGGGTGAAATTTATGTTCTTTTTTTTTTTTGTTGTTATCTAATTGCTCCAGTACCATTTGCCGAACTCTCTAATGAGTTACTTTTACACCTTTGTCTAACAACAGGTAGGCTTATTCCTGGGTTCTGTATTTTGTTCCGTTGATCTATGTGCACATCTCTTACCAATACCATATAGTCTTGATTACTTTTACATTTTATTTGAGTATTTAATATTTTGAGGTTTAAATGAGGTTCCCTGTAAAATTTTAGTTCCCATATGTTTGTTGGTTGTATATAGAAGTAAATTTTTCAAAATATTTATCTTGTTTATTAGTCTGACTTTGATTACTATAGTGAAATATCAGTGGCAGGCTCTGTTATAAAGAAAAGAGGTTTATTTGGGGTCATGTTTCTGGTCTGATCAGTCTTTAATGTTGGCAGTGTTCTAAGTTGACAAAGAGTGTCATATGGCAAGAGATGAAAAGTGAATGAGTCTGGCCATGTGATCAATCTCCCTCTTGAAATCATGAGGGCTTGATGCTAACTACTGAATCTAATTCTAGATGACACTCAAATGATACTTTTTGTTATAGTCACAAATGGCCATGAGGCTTTGCTAGTTTTTCAGCCCATTATCTCTTCATTATTCTGACTGCATAATTTCTATTGTTCAGCATCCAAGTTCATTGAGTTTTTTCCTTTGTCCTTTCCTTTCTGCTGTTGTGCCCATTCACTGAATATTAGTTATTGCATTTCTCAGTTCTGAAATTTCATTTGGTTCTTCTATCTTCTTTTTTCATTGTGATTTTAAAAATTTCTTTGAACTATCTATATTTTCATTTGTTTCACACTAGTATTTAATGGCTAGTTCAAGCATTTTGTACAAAGACTGTGATAATTTTTGTCAGATTATTCTAACACTTGTATCATCGTGTGGGTTGGATCTATTAGATGACCTTATCATGCACCTTGAGATTTTTATTGGTTATTGGGATGCTAAGTGATTTTGTAAAATTGAAATATGGACATTTTGGTTATTTTTAGACTACGACCCTTATCTAAATCATGTGTTTTGATAGACTTCCCTTGACATTTCTCCAGTGGATAGAAGAGGAGGTGCTGCCTCTTTATTGCCTGTCAGGGATGGAATGCAGGTTCTCCATTTGACTTGCTTTGGTACCTGGTTTGGGGAAGGGGATCTTTGTTACTGCTGGAAAGTAGTGGCACTCAAGCTCCCCACATGGTCTCCACTGGCAGGACAGGACAGGAGACCTGTTACTGCCCAGCAGGTTGTCAGTCATGGTTCTCAATGCAGCCTTCATTGATAGCACCTGACAAGGGTGTTGGGCTGCCTCAGGTCTGCATAGCAAGAGTGGGAGTCTAGGCCCCCTGCTCAGCCTTTTTGGTGTGGAGGGAGGTAGGGCCGTAGATTTTTCTGTAGAATAGAGATTTATTCTAAACGTCTTTTACCTTGCTGGGCTTCCCCTTTTCTGACTTTTTGGATATAAACAAAGTCCTATTATGGTTTTAATGTGAAGTGTCCTTCAAAAGCTCATGTGTGAGACAATGAAAGAAGGTTTAGAGAAAAACTGGGTTATAAGAGACTTAACCCAATCAGTGAAATAATCATCTGATGGAATTAATTGAGTGGTAATTGAAGGCAGGTGGGGTATGACTGGAGGAGGTCAGGCATTGGGGGCATGGCTTTGGGGTATATATTTGTATATGGCAAGTGGATACCTCTCTCTCTACTTTTTGATCATCATGTGAACTGCTTCCCTGTCCCACACTCTTCTGTCATTAATGTTCTGCCTTACCTCGAGCTCTGAGGAATGGAGGCCTGAGGAATGGAAATCTCTGAAATTGTGAGCCCCTAAATAAACTTTTCCTCTTCTATAGTTGTTCTGGTTGGGTTCTTTAGTCACAATGGTGAAAAAGCTAACTAAAACAGGTACAGACTTTTCTTATGTCTTTTTTTGGTCCCATTCATTGGTGCTTCTAGGTTGCTGGATTTTCCACTATGACATATGACATATGACACAGTAAGCAAACAGGAAATTTATAGCTTTGTCATTCCTTGAGTCCCAAGTTCCCTGGTTAATCCTCCTTCTTTCCCCTGATTTTTAGTTTATTAATATTTGCTTTAAGTACAGTGTCCAGGGGTCTTTGCTCTACTTTGCAACAGGAATAGGGAGATATTTACTTACTTCATTGTCTTTGAAAATTGAAGTCTTCTCTCATAGACTTTAAGAGTTGGGATGGCCTCATGGGGTAGAGGGGTGCCCCATCCTGTGAGATTCTTGAGTCTTCCCAAATGAATGTGGAATGTTCTAACTTCTGTTACCATGGGAGGCAACCCTGCAGGGCCCCTCAGACAGACAAATCCTTTGTCTTTGTGCTTGTTCCCTTTTACCTTAAAACATGTTTCCTTTGTTTAAGCCCTGCTCACATACCTGCAGGTGTGTTGTCAGGATGCCTTCCTGGTACCAGTGTGGCCCTCTACAGCACAGTCCTGTATTCCAGGAACGCTTACAAAAGATGCAGGGCAGTTTAAAACTCCTCTGGAATTGCTTAAACACTTGGAAAACTGCCCATTTTCTTATATACTTTGTTTACCCCTTTGCTGATTTCTCAAAGTCCAAATAAGAGGATCAAGGATTTTGCTCAGAAGAGGACAGCTTAGTCTGATTCTGATTGGGAATTTTTATGTCTTAAGAAATGAACCTTTGTGTTAAAAAGACTTAGCATGTACCAAAATTACAGGAAGCCCCAGGTGGAAAAAAAAATAAGGTAACATGCACTGTGTTTGGTTTCTTGGACCTCCAGGACCATATTGTGAACAGTGGAATCTAAAGAATCAGCTTTCCTGACATTTGCATTAGACTTGGGTGAGGTCTTTGGGAAATAGGAGCTGGGTTTTCACATAATTAGATTTCCCATATCATGGGCCAACTGAGATCAGTTCCCACCATCTCTGTTGGTCCCTTGCCTAGTGCTCATTCAGTGAAGAACTTTTGATAAATCCTCAAACCTGTGAGCCTCAGGTGTGGGGAGGATAGAGCAGAGCATGTGTTGCCCTAGGGATTGTCAGTTGCATCATGAATTCCCTAATGCCTGGCTCATGCCAGTGGGCCTAGCAATCCCATAGACCCAAGTTGAATTCTACAGACTGTAGCTATCCTGGGCTTCCAGCAATGTTTCCTGGCATGGAAAGCCTGCCCCCATTAGCTCCCTTATTCAATTCTACATCCTCTCTCCCTTCCCTGTGAAAGGCTCAAATAAGCAGACCAGTCCATAGGCATGCAAAGAAATTCCCTTGTCTTAGTTTTCTGTTGCTATAAAAAATGGCCAAGGCTGGAAATTATATATACAATTTCATATATATATATATATATATATATATATATATATATATAGAGAGAGAGAGAGAGAGAGAGAGAGAGAGAGGTTTATTTGGAGAATTTGAGTGGCTGGAGGGTGCAAACAGTATTGTATGGATATCCTGTCAAGTTTTCCCCTGATTACATCACAACATGGTAAATGGAATCATGAGTGGAAGAGATCACACATAAGACAGGAAGCCAGAGAGATTCAGGGGCCAGGCTTAGAACAACCTGCTCTCATAGATCCAGGTCCCATGAGAACCACGTTAAACCCTTCTGAGGCATACACCCAGTGATCTAATCACTTTCTAGTAGCCCCAACTCTTAAAGGCTCCACCACCTTTTAATACTGCCTCATTGGAAACCAAGCTGCCAATATGTGAACTTTGGGAAACATACTTAAGCAGTATCCAAACCATAGAAGCTTCCCAATCTTTGGGGTAGTATCAGCACTCTTTCAAGGGCAAAAGGAGATGGAGTCTCAGGCTTTGTTTTATTTTTCCTAACTTAAACCCCCGTACCTGAGGAGGATCCCTTTGGACATTGTACTCCAATTATGTAGCAAGAGCTGGGTTGGAGGAGCTGAGTTCTAGGACAGACTTTTCCTTCAGAATGGACAGGTCCCTGACAACAGGCCTGAAGTTTCTGGGAGGATGTAGGTAGATAGGAGAGGTACAGAACTGGAGGTAGCCAGTTGTTTTTCCAGGCCAGCAAAATCAAATATGTGTGCCATGGATTAAATATGGTTTAGAAAGTATAGAGTACTTCACATTTCTAATAGCCTGTGGTGGTCATATGCTTATGTGTTGGGGAGGTGGGTAAGGAGTGCGGGGAGGACACTAACACCTCACAATAGCAGTCCCTTTCTTGCTCTTTGTCTTTTCCAAAATCCTCAGAGGAATTTGAGGGGAAGCATTACCCCAATACTTTGTCAGAGAAAACTGAAAGTCAGAGCAATTAAATAACCAGTTAGCAAAATGTTAAGCCAAGGGTTCCCAGGTTCTGACTAATTAAAAGTTTGACAGGGTTCTTTCTCCTTAGCAGACCTACCCAATTAGGCTGTGACATGGGCACCTGGGTGGAGATTGGGAAAGACTAATATTTCATTGGCTTCTCAAAATGCTTTCTGAACTATGCTGGGGTTGGCCATCTGCAGAGGTTCTTGACAGCAGGCAATGCTTGGGAACTTGCCTGAAGAGGAAAGCAGGCTTCTGAGGGCAGCACTCAGATACACAGAGCCCTCCTTGGCTCCGAGAGCCATTACCAGCGGCACCATTCTCAACCACACAATGCACAAGAATGACTTCTGCAATTGTGTTTTTATCATTTGTATAGTGGGCACAGGGAATGCTTATCTCATGGGAATGCTGCAAAGAATACTGAATGTAATAATCACAAGGCACCCAGTCAAGTTTATAAAGTGCTATGAAGAACAAACACAGAAGTAAATACAGAAACGCACATCCTTTTTCCAGGAAATTGGTTATTTTGGAGGTTAAGAAAGAATGAAGTCAGTGAAGACTTTTAACAATGGGCTGTCTGACTGAAAGGACTGTCCCTAGTGCCGCCTTCATTTACAAACCTTTCTTCCAGGGTTCGCAGACTGAAGAGGGTCAGCTGAAACCTGTGGTAGTTAAATGTCCCAACAGAGCTCATTGCATCCCGCTCCCCCATATATGGAATATTTTCCCTCTTTATATTTTGCTCAGATTTTAATTCCCTTTGACCTATGGACCATTCCCTTCTGGTTTTAATTACATTTGTCTCTGATTAATCCCTTGGTGTTCTTCGCCTTCTCTGCTATCACTGGCAGAATATGCTGCAAAGTGCAAATGCATTTTGGTGTGTTTACTAGTTTAACTGATCCCAAATGTCAAGAAGAGTGTCCTCCTGTAGTTGAGAACTGGGATTTTCACCTAATCACTTGAATTTGACAGGTGTTTTTGTTTTTGTTTTTGTTTCTGTTTTTTCTCCCCCTGCCCACCCGTGTCTTCAATGAAGGCTTTTGGGATATGCTTTGGCATTGTGGTTTTTGTAATTAGGTGTTTCTCTATATTTTCTTATGTTTTTATCAACAAGAATATGATACAAGTCAAAGGCTTCATCTGCTTTTTCTTCTCATGAAAATTTTAGTTACTATCTGTGCCTCATAAACTGGTGCTGCTAGGTGAATAAGCATGCAGGCTTTGACTTTCTTGCAATCTGAATCATGTCCCTCTCCTTCACCATGGAGTCTAGGGAGAATCTGCTGCACATAGTTTCAAGAACAAAAAAACAGCATGCAGGTCTTATATGGGTGTTAATAAAGGAGATGCACTGAATTGTAAATGCTTTGAATTACTTGTATGTACTTTTAGTCCTGGCTACTTAAGAGACTAAGGTAGGAAGATCACTTGAGCCCACGAGTTCAAGGCCAGCTTGGGCAACACAGTGAGACCCCCCCTTTTTAAAATGAATTTACTAAGATACTGTTTGACTCTTTGTGTGTCTGTTTCTCCCTTTTCTTCTCTTTTTACACACACACACACACACACACACATGCACCCACAGAGACCCCTTTGTTAAGCTGATATCAGAAGTTAAATTGTCAATTGACTTAGAGGTAAAGTTTGTCATTGTTTACAGGTATTATGCTTTAGGTAATTTGATAATAATATTTATTTATATATTATTTGAAAGTGAATTCATGTGAAAATGCTGTATCCACATAAAACTATACCATAGCCATGAAATGACTTTTTTCATATTATTTTGTTTCTCAAATAATTTTACTGTTATTTACTACTGATTACTTCTGAAAGAAAAAATTCAAACCCCTTGCATATCCACATGTCATGATATTGTGTTACCTATATGTATGATTATTTTTGGAAACTAGATGTCAGACTTCATAGTGTTTAATGCAAAACTTGGTATTAATCATCTATGAGTTCTTTAACTCCATTCAGTTTTCATTTATTTCACAAGAATGTTATTAGGATATCATAAAATAGTACACTATAATGTCTTAGATTATCTGAAGCAAGATCAAGTAATCATATTTAAAGTAAAGAAAACTAATTTATCTCAGCCTATTGTCCAGGAATGTAGGCTGGATCCTTGTTATCACCATTCTCTTTTCTAAATGCTAATGGGTAATTTGTATGTTAGAACATCAGTGTGGAATCCACTTTATGATCCTAAATTTTTACTTTTGAATGTATATGAAAACCAAATAAATCAATTTTGTGAGTTTAAATTGGTAAGAAACACCAATAGGAATTTATGATGTATGTATTTTTTTTCTCTAAAAGGAAAACACATATTCTACCTCTATCCACTGAAAACACCTAGAAACAATGAGAAATCCATCATAATTATTATCCTTGGGATCCAGTTTTTGAAAACTAAGTATAATTTTTCAATAAATCAATTCTGGGTTTCTTGCAGAAACAGTTGATTACAAATTTGTAACAGAAAATGTGAAAAACAAGCTTTCGTGTGCTTTCAACTTGAAAGACTTAGTGGCCCAAGAAGAGATGATTTGAGCACCAAAAAAAAAAAAAAAAAAAAAAAAAAAAATGCTGTAATTGATTGAAATCCAGTAGTGAAGTTTAAAATTTTTATAAATTCTAATAATAGAAAAAGTATTTTAAAAAATGTCCTGGGTCACTTTTCAGTATTACTAGGTCACAAATACATTATGCTGAAAGTTTATAACTGAAGTAAAGGAATAAAACATTTATCCTGAGTTTTCTACACGTACTATAGTCAAATAATTTCTTCTTTATAGATGATGTTTGTTCATGCAAGTTTAAGAAATGAGAGAAACAGAAAATCACATCTTTGTAACACCTACTGAAATAATGGAGGTGAATCACCCTTTTAGGCAATGATAATCCATAGTTGTTGAAAACTTCAAGTGAAATTTTGCCACAAAAATTGTCATGATAGATAAAAGTGACAGTACCTGAGATCACTGATCAATCCATATATCACAACATGAAAGGAAATCAGATATCCAGTTTCTGCTGGTGTAACAGGAAGTACATAGGAAATATTCTTTACAAAAAAAAGTTGAACCTGTATATGATTTCAACTAGATTTTTCTACCATTTACAGGAAATCAGAGGTTGGAGTCATGAGTTAAATGACACTACAAGGATGTCAAATCTAGACCATGGGAATCTTTATAGGACAGTTGACCTGCATTTTCTAATAAACTAGTGGCAAGAAAAAAATGAGAGGTAAGTAAAAGTTAAAAAGGGGAGAAGGTGGGACTTAATGGGAATCTTAATGAACATACTGATCGAATGTAATGTGTGAACCTTATCTGGATCCTAACTTATCTAAGTCTACTGTAGAAAAGAATTTTGGAGACAGAAAACTTTGTACCCTGCCTAGACATTTTACAATATAAAGTAATTATTTTGTTAAGTGGGATACAGGTATTGCGTTTATTTATTCAGGTACTAATCTATTGGACAGGTACTAATCTATTGGACATTAAAATAACTGAGGTGTTTTCTGAGAAAAAGTGATTCCTAGTACTTGATTTTAAATGTTCCACTGCGTAATGGGGATAACAAAAATTTGTGGGAGGCATATATCATTTACCATCCTAATTGGAACACTTGAGAATAATGTGGGTGCTAGTCATAATTCAGGCATAAACAGGCATCTACAGGTCTTGGCCATGTGTGTATGTCTGCTCAGACACGCAGAATTCTGGTCTAGACGTGTACATTTAAGTTCTCATTGGAGTATCTCCTGGGATGCTCCAAGAAACGTTGCTCCCTCTAGATGGTCCAATAGCCATGAGATGTCTGGCTGCAGATGAGATGGCCCCAGACAAAGGAGAGGCTATGTGTGGTTTGCAGATCTCTAAGCTTGTCTTCTTTCTTCTTTCGGCTTAGCTGAAATAGAGAACCCCCGTCTTAGTAAGGAAGATGAACGAAGAAGGATGATTTCATGTTCCTCTCAAGTTGGTGGGATACTGGTCTTGGTCACTGGCTCTTCATTATCAACTAATGACAGAATTTGAGGGTAGCTGTGTCTTGGTCCTAATGAAGGGATAGGAAGAACAGGAAAGCAATTAAATATCTCCAGAGCTGATCTGTGATGTGAGGTTCTCCACCAAGTACCCTTAAAGCACTGTCTGTCTTAGCAATTTTGTATTTATTCCACAAATATTTATTGAGTCTTCATTATTACATTTTGGGCTCCAATCTAGGTTATAGGAAGACTGAAATAAGAGACACATTCCCTGTTTCCAAAGAGTTCATGATCTAGTGAGGCAGGTGGGCAAACTATATAGACTATTTCCTGCAGAGTATAAGCTCAGACACACATATTTCATTAGTTCAGCCAAAGATATCTATGAGTGTGGGTATCTGGAAAGCTTGAGCATCATTTTACACACAGGAGAGACAGTCCTGGGCCAGACATCCACTCATCTTCCCTAAGGGAAGATTAACATCAGGCTTGTATGGTCAGGAAGGGCTTCAGAGATAATGAAAATGCTGGCCAAATAATTAAAGGAGAAAACCTGGGAAAGGAAATGAGGGTCAGAAATTCCAATCAGGGGGAATAACCCAGTCCAAAAGACAGTCAGAGAAAAGCTCTTGCAAATGTCAGAGGGGGGAAATGTTAAATTCTCACCCTTGGATGGATTCTGGACTTTCAGCTAATAGCCAAATGTGCTAATTGATTGTTTTATGAGCTGATTATTCCATGGACACAAGCTTCTTTCATTGAGTTGAGCAGAAGCTCGGCTTCCATCTCTGCTGAAGCTCACTCTAACCTGTGTGCCTCCCCCAGCCTGGGAAAGGAGTCAGAATGAGTAAGACATGCCTAGGCAGCACCAGACTTTCCATAAAGTTGGGGCAAGCCTTTTGGTTAGTATTGCCTTCAGGGTAGTTGCTGGGCTTTAGGAAAATCTAAACATTTTCACAGGAAATGGATTCTTACACATGATAAAGGAGTTATTGTCAATAGCATAGTTTCAGTTACCATAATTGATCCCATATAATCGGGGGACTCCCTAGCTAGGTTTCCAGTTTTATAAACATTATTTAATTCATGCCTACTAAATCTGGATGTGGGAACTTGGATTCAATTGCTAACTCTGTGGGTCACTAGAGATGATCAACACTAAATAAATGGTCTGGCCAGAATCCATCACTTCTATCACATTTCTCCTATGACCTATTTTTATAAAGCACCCATCCTTCGAATGATACTTAAATGTGGTCTGATAACCTGGAAAAGGTAAAGCGAGTGGCATAAACTGAACATTTAAGCCTATGGTAAGAACAAAGAGAAAAATAACCATTATCATAGATTTATATCTTAAGGTCCAAGTAATTCTTAATGGAAGTGTAGAAAAAGCTGGGCATGTGGTGACATCTGTAATCCCACTAACTCTGGAGTCTAAGGTAGGAGGATCATAAATTTGAGGTCAACCTTGGCAACTTAGGGAGATCCTGTCTCAACAAAATTTAAAAGGGGGACTGACGATGTAGCTCAGTGGTAGAGTGCCCCTAGGTTCAATCCCAATTACTTAAAAAAAAAATAGAAAAATGAATAAGTATGATTATAGAGCAACATTTTGCCTATCATTTAGTTAGGGGATCACAAAGAATGGACAGGTTCTGGTTTCTGCTCTGTATATAAGTTATTACATCCACATTCACGAAAAGAAAAAACAAACAAACCTGAACAACCCAAATCAACATCTCAGTTTACACTCAACAGAGAACTAAGGTCACATGGAAAAATGACACCTGTCTTCCAAATCGGGGAGATAATTACAGCAGGAGTTGCTTACAGTTTACAGAGATGTGATGCTCAGACACTATTTTAGAGGAGGATCTAGGGAAACTCAAAGATAACAAAGAAAACAAAAATAAAGACTAAAGGAAATTAAAGCCTCAGTTACCTGCAGCTAAAGCAAAAGGTAAACACAGACACAATATCTTCTAAATTTTTATAAAAGATAAACCCTTACGCAAATTCTCATAAATCTCAGTTCCTATCATGCAATGCACAATGAACAGGTTTTGATGAAAATTTGCAAAGTATGCTAAAAGGCAAAAAAGAATTGAACATAGTAGGAAGAGAAAAATCAAAGAACAGAGCCAGATTTAGGTATAGTTCAGATTTTGGAGTTATCAGAGCAATAATTTAAAATAGTAATGACTGCCAGGGACAATGGTACAAGTTTGTAATTCCAGTGACTCTGGAGATTGGGGAAGGAGGATCACAAGTTAAAGACCAACCTGGGAAATTTGGTGAGAACCCATCTAAAATATGAATTTAAAAGGTCTGGAGATGTAGCTTAGTGGTAAAGCACCACTGAAATCAATCCTCAGTACCACAAAAGTAAATAAATAAATAATAAATAAAATAGCAATGGTTAAAATATGCTAAGAGCTCTAGTGGAAAAAGTGTACAATATACAAGAACTGGGTAATGAAAGCAGAGAAATGAAAAGACTGTAAAAGAATTCACAGGATATTCTGGAAATTAGAGACATTATAGCAGAAAGAATGCCTTTGATGGACTCATCAGTACATTGACACAGTAGAGGAAAGAGTCAGTGAGCTTGAAAATTTATCAATAGAAACTTCCTAAACTGAAATGCAAAGGAAAAAAGAATAATAATAAAAAATGTTTAGAACACCTAAGAATAATGAGACAATTACAAAAGTTTTTAATATATGCATAATAGGAATCAGAATTTTAGAAAAAGAGAAAGAAACAGAAAAAATATTTGAAATAAAAATAACTGAGAATTTTCCAAAATTAAGGACATACTCCAACTACAGGTTCAGGAAACTCCAAGAACACTGAGTAAGATAAATATTACATCTTAGGTATATTGTATTCAAGCTGCAGAAAACCAAAGACAAATATAAAATCTTAAAGGAAGTCAAAAGGAAAAATACCCTATGTTCATAGACAAGCAAGATAAGAAGTAATCAGACTTCCTTGTAGAAACCACATAAACAAGAAGAGAATGAAATGAAATACATTAAGTGTTGAAAGGAAAAACAAAACTCCATCAAGCAAGAATTTTGTATTTAGCAAAATTATCCTTCAAAAGTGAAAAGGAAATACTTTTCCATACAAAAAAAGAAGGAATTTGTCTTCAGTAGACTTCCTTGAATGAATTATCAAAAGAATACTTCAGAGAGAGGAAAAATGATATAGGTTAGGAATTTGAATGTGCTTAAAGAAAGAATGAATGCTAATGCTGGAAAAATAAAATAATTTAAAACATTTTACTTATCTTATTCTTAATTGTTATAAAGAATAACTATTCATTGAAAATAATAGTAACACACTGGGTGATTATAACATATGGATAAATGAAATGAATGGCAGCAATGTTATAAGGCGTGGAAGGAATAATGGGGGATATTTTGCTATAAGGCAACTGCACTATCTGTGAAGCGGCAGTGTTATTTGAAAATGGATTTAGTTTTAAATATATACTGCAAACTCAAGGGCAATCACCCAAAATGTCTAGAAATAGGGGTATGGATTTGCTAGAAAAGGATTAAGTGAAATTATATAAAATCTCTTTTAAAATAGTTAAAATCAACAATAATGGAAAGAGAAAGAACAAAGACGACAAATAGAAATAGTAACAAACATGAGAGAAATAAGTCAAACTATATCAATCATCACTTTAAACATCGATGATCTAAATATGTCAATTAGAAAAGAGGTACATGCAGAAGGGATAAAATACAAGACCAAAATACATGTTCTCCTCAATAAACCTATTTTAGAGACACAGAGAGATTAAGAGTAAAGTTGGAGAAAAATATGCCATGCTAACACAACTCTTAAGAAAGCTAGAGTAACTTTATTAATTTCAGAAAGGAAAGTTATCAGGGGTAAAGATGGACATACATAATGGCAAAGAGTCAATTCTCCACGAAGACACGGTACCCAACCTGGATGCACCTAACAGCAAAATGTCAAAATATAGGAGGAAAAAGCTGATAGAAGGGCATGGAGAAATAGATGGATCCATTATTATAACTGAAGATTTAATAGCCTATCAGTATTGACAGATCCAGCAGGCAGAAAATCAGTAAGAAATAGTTGAACTGAATAGCACCATCAATTAACTGGACTGAACTGACGTCTATAAAATATTTCATCCAATGACTGCAGTAGAGTACACATTTTTTCCAAGCTCTCAAGAAACATTTATCAAGATAGATCCCATTCTGGGCTATAAACTGCATTAAACAAATTTCAAAGAATAAAATTCATACAACATATGCTCTCAGGCTGTGATGGAATTATCTAGAAATAAGTAACAGAAAGATAGCTGGGAAATCTCCAAAAATATTTGGAGATTAAACAACACACTTATTACTAACACATGAGTCAGAGAAGAAATTTCAAATGAAATTAAAAATATTTTGAACTAAAGTGAAAAAAAAAGACAACACATCAGAATTTGTGAAATACAGCAAAAGGAGTATTTAGAGGGAAATTTATAGCATTGGATGCATATAACAGAAAAGAAGAAATAAATAAAGCATAAGATTCTACCTTAGGAAACTAGAGCAAAAGCAATATAAACTCAAAGCAAGCCAAAGAAAAGAAATAACAGAAATTAAAGCAGAAATAAATGAAATTGAAAACAGGGAAATAACAAAAAAAAATCAGTAAGACCAGAATTTTTGAAAAGATCAATAAAATTGGTCACTTATAGCTGGGTTACAAGGAAATAAGTGAGAGATACAAAATATTAGATGAAATGAAAGAGGTCCAATCACTACTGATCCTGTGGACACAAAAAGGATAATAAAGGAATACTGTGAACAATTTTGGACCACAAATTTTATAAATGAAATGAACTGATTCTTTACAAAGAATGCAGAAGAGGTGAGGAAATGATTATTTAAGTGGGGAATAGTATACAAATAGATATAATAAAAACATTTCAGTACATAATTAGTTTCTTATCATTTGTAATAAAATAATCATCTGTAATGATTACAAAGAGGAATCATGAAGCTCAGTAAGAGTAAATAGCACTAGGATATCTCTAGTTATTTTAACAATATAACTACATGTGGGAAAAATGAGAATGCTTTGGACTATATGTCTTAATTTTCTAAGTGACAACAATCTCCTAGGAAATACTAGAGAACAATATAATGAAATATATTCTTTTCAATACTACTCAAGGAAAAATATGTAACAAGTTTAGCAACAACAGTTTGATTGATAGCTTAGTCTTGACACAGTCTTAATACAATACTATGTTTTGACTTTCTTATTCAAAACTATTATCAAATAATGGAGTTAAAATCAAGAAGAACTATATATATGAAATATATATAATATAATATATGTTAAGATGTATATATAATTTTAAATCCTCTTTTAATACTGAGAGAGAAAAAAAGATTTGAAATGATTAAGTTTAATAGGAACAAACAACATATACACCCTGTGTTGGGGGTCCCCAAGACCACCCCCAGGTTCAGTGGTTTCCTAGAAGGCTCAGAGGAATAAGCATGTAGTCATATTATGGAAATGATTTATTGCAGTGAAAGGACACAAGCAAAATCAGCAAAGAGAAAAGGCATGTGGTACAAAATCCGAAGAAACCAGGCACTAGCTTCCAAGAGTTCTCTCCTAGAGAAACCACACAGGATGAACTCAAGTCCTTCAGCAATCTTTTGTGTGTGTGTGTGTGTGTGTGTGTGTGTGTGTGTGTGTGTGTGAGGCAACATGTGCTCCATTCTACTAGGGGAGTTCTCAGTGCTTTTGATATGAAGTGGCCATGTTGGTATCCCCTCTGCCTAATATATACCAAAACTCCACACACCAGAAAGGAAAGCACATATTTAGCATAAACCTGTTCAGACCAAACAAGCAATGGGAGTCATTTTTATAAAAGAATGATGGTAACCCTCACGAAATCTAAGTTCCCAGAAACTTGGTCCCCATTAAGGGCCAACTTTGCAAACAAGTCTTTCTAAGGACCTCACTCTCAGGCTTGATGTATTATTTTCTACACATCCCACATTAAGATGAATTCACTGTACAAGTAGAAAGTGTGAACAAAGCAGTTGATACCTATTTAAATGAAGTAGATCTGATGATTTCAGTTGACCTTAACAATGGAACATGGACTATAAATCAAAGATATCTGAGGTCAGATGCCAATTTGATCACTGACTAAATCTGAGGTATTTTCCAAGTTTCAGCTTCCTTGCTTGCCTGTAAAATGGTTTATTAATTTTGAGAATTACTGTAGAAATTATAAAAAGTGATCTAAAAATTCTGGTACTTAACATTAGCTTGTGTTGTTAAGCTTACTATTAACCAAAATAGAAATGTGACTGGTAAAAATTAACTTACTTTGGGGCTTACTATAGGGAGTGATAAGCAGATTTTAATCCATATTTAGAAACTATTTCCAATACTTGAGACATTAAATTATTTGATGGTATAATATATACAAGGAAGTGAAGTTCAAGAGATTGAACTTGAAGCTGAAAATAATATCCTTGATCTGAGATGTATATTTTATCAAAAATCTTCAAAAGGTGCTGGGAAGGTAGAACATGTAATATCATGAGGTTTGTAATATCATTGAGATTTGTCTCAAATGTATCAAGCACCCTTTGGGTAAAATGAGATTATAATTTTATCTTGTCAAGTTATGAAAGATAGAGTGAAGACAATTCTTTAGAAATTACTGTAAATAGGGGTGGGTAGGGAAGAATGAAGAAACTTTGGATTTTGCAGAGTGGAGATTTATGAGTGGGGAGGTGGGGATGGGAGGGACAGTAGAATTAGACAGACATTATTATCCTGTATACACATATGGTTACACTACTTGTGTGACTCAGCACTAGTAACTCAGTATAGCCCGAGGAATGAGAAGTTATGTTCCATTTTTTACAATGTATGAAAATGTATTCTGCTGTCATGTATAAACAATCAGAACAACAACAAAAAAAAATTTAAAAAAAATTACAGGAAAATTCAGACTGACTGAAATAAAGAATGCTTTTTTCTGATAACTGACTCTGTCTCACATTGGAATGGAAGTAACTGGTGGTGATGAGTTCTTCATTCTGGAATATTCTCAAAGAGAAACCAGATGAAACATCTTGAGGAGAATATTGAAGAAGCTATTCCTCTACTAGGGAAAATGAGGTCTCTATTCTTTAGAAACCTTTTTAAGAATGTGTACAGAAAATTAGGAATTTTCCCCTCCTTGCTCTCCCTTTCTACTCTCAATACACTCTAATTTTCTAACCCCATGCCCTGTCCATGAAATTTAGTGTCATAACTCAGGCTTCAGCATTGAGGAAGCCATGTGACTCAAAACTGACTATCCAGAATGCATTCATTCTGCTGGACTGAGTGGTCCAGCATTAGGAACATCCAGCAGGACAGGCCAAGGAGAGCACCCCTGAGGTTAGGCTGGACCACTGGGATTTCCGAAGAGGTGTCCTACAAATTGGCCCTTCCAAGATCAGTTTTTTAACTGATTGAGGAACCTACTGAGAAAATCATCAGTACAGAGGAAAGAAAAGCTACAGAGATACGAAATGAGAGAGACAACCCTGATAATATCTTGTAAAGACCAGAAGTTGAGCCATTCATCCCAGTTTTATGAACCAATAAAATCCCCCCACCTTTTTGTTTAGTTTGAATCCAGATCTGTAAGATGCAACCAAGTAAGTCTTTTTTGTAAATATTTTTTTAGTTGTTGATGGACCTTTATTTATTTATTTATATGTGGCGTTGAGAATCAAACCCAGTGTCTCACATGCTATGCTGCCACTGAGCCACAACGCCAGCCCCCAACCGAGTCTTAATAATGAATATGTTCTTTTAGCTGACTGAAATAGATATTTTAAGAAATGAAGCACAGCCAGACCCCTGTATCTGCTCTTTCACATCTGCAGATTCAACCAATTTATGATTGAAAATATTAGGGAATAAATGAACTGCATCTGTATGAATATGAACAGACATTTTTTATCATGATTTCCTAAACAATAGAGTACCATGACTATTTAGATAACATTTACATTGTATTAAGTATTATAAATAAATACTCTAGAGTTGATTTAATGTATATAGGAGAATGTGCATAAACTATATGTGAATACGAAGCCATTTTATACAAAGAACTTGAGCTTCTGATGAGTTTGGTATCGGTGGGTGTCCTTGAACAAATCCCCCATGGATTACAAGGGATGACCATGTATGTGCAAACCTCCTCTCATTCCAAAGAGTTTGGATGCCACTTACAAATAGTATAGAGCAGTCTAATTGGTACTCGAAAAGTTATACCAGAAAGTCCTGCACATTTGCCACAGCTGGATTGCACATTTACCTTGAAGTTTCTAAGGATTAAGAGAAACACATAAAGATCATCTGTTACAAGACCAGCAAAAGAGGATTACTTTCAGTGTTCATGTAATGCAAGCAGTGCTTGGGGAGATATTTGTTTCAGAGCACTAATGTTAGAGACAAGTTTCTCCTGTGGGTGGTAATGAGGATACCATATCCTCAGCAACTCCCTATAACAAGACTAACTATCAAAAGAGGTTAGTAGGTCTTCATAGTAATCTTTTAGTATATACTGTGGGAGCCACAGAAAAGCTAAGGGCAAGCAATACCCATCTATAAAACATCAAACAACTTTGTACATTTCAATTTTTAATTCATAAGGGATGGTAAAGAGTTATGATTATTGGGGCTGGGGAGATAGCTCAGTCGGTAGAGTGCTTGCCTTGCAAGCATAAGGCCCTGGGTTCGATCCCCAGTGCCACAAAAAAAAAAAAAAAAAAAAAAAAAGAAGAGTTATGATAATTGACTTCATAAAGAGCAGAACTGATATAATCTAGAAGGCTGAATCACTCAGATGTCCCTTAGGCAGTATTTGGTGAGTAGCAGGGCCTCCATATCTGACTGTTCAGACAGGTCCCCTCAAATGGTTTCTCAGGTTAGGGGCCAGTGTTGCTCAGTGTGCAGGATGCTCTGGCACAAGGCTGCATCCCAGAGGGAAGAAATGCCTTTTCCTTATTCACTACAAGTGCAGTCTCTCTGAATAGTCAAATCTGTCTTAAAGAACAAAGTTGGAGGTGTTATCCTTCCTATTTCAAAACTTATTAGAAAGCCACAGTAATCAAAATGCTGTGGTACTGGTATAAAGACATGCATGTAGACCATGGACTAGTATAGAAAGCCTCACATATTTGATTCCGTAATTTGGACAAGGGAGCCAAGACCATTCACTGTGAGACTCAGGAATGGTTTGGGGAATGCATATCTACGTTCAAATGGCTGAGGTTAAATCCTCATCCTATATACTGTACACAGATTTACTCAAAATGGACTACAGGCCTAAAGTCAAGTTAAAAATATAAAACTCTGGGAAGAGAAGAGAGGAAAAATATCAAGGCATTGAATCTAATGATCTCTTGGGCAAGACAGGAAAAGAATAGGCAACAAAAGCAAAAATAGGTTAATTGGACTCTATCAAAGTTGAAAATGCGTCATCAAAGGATCCACTGAACAGAGTAAAAAAGAATCCTATGAAATGGAAGAAAGTATTTGCAATTTATATCTCAGATAAGGGATTTCTATCCAGAATATTAAAAAAATGTTTTATAACTCAACAGTTAAAAGGCAAACAACCTGATTTTAAAAGATGTGCAAAGAACTTGACTAGACAATTTTTCCAAAGAAGATATAAAATGGTCAATAAGCATATGAAAAAGTGTTCAACATTAATAATCCTTTGGGAAATGTCAAACAAAACCATAATGAGATATTACCTCACACCAATTAGGATGCCTGCTATATAAACAACAACAACAACCAGGAAATAACAAGTTGGCAAGGATGTAAATCAGAATCCTTGTGCTCTGAATGTGAATAGACACCATGAAAAACACTACTGTAGTTCATCAAAAAAATTAAAAATACATTTACCATTTGACCCAGCAATACCATTCCTGGGTATATAGCTAAAATACTGGAAAGCAGCATCTCAAGGAGATATTTGTACACCCATATTCATAGTAGCATTGTTCACAACTGCCAAAAGGTGAATAAGTAGATAAGTAGAAAAACGAAATGTGGTATATCCATCCACAAAATGCAATATCATTCATTCTTTCAAAGGAAGTAAATTTGACACATGCTAAAACATGGATGAACCTGAAATACATTATGGTAAGTCAACCACAAAACGACAAATACTATGTGATTATACCACTACAAGGTATCTATAGTCAAATTCACAGAAAGTATAGTGATGGTTTCTGCAAGCTGAAGAGAGAGGGAAGTGAGTTGTTTAATAGGTACTGTTTTAGTTTTAAAAGATGAAAAAAATTGGAGATTGACTTACAGTGATATGATTCTATTAACACTACTGAACTGTATACTTTAAAGTCATTAAGATGATAAATCTTGTTATATACATTTTACACTTTACACATCTCTCCAAGCCATGCTTTTATGGAACTGTGTCCATCCAGGGGTGTCCCTCATCAAATTTGTGCAACTGTGTCCTGTAAGATACCAGTGGGCCAGGGAATATGTCTCATGATGAAAATTTGAACAAACTTTGGGGAACAGGTTGAAGTAATAGTATGGAAAGATTGGGAGCAAAATTAATGTTTGTTCCAAAGGAGATCATATCCAAAAGTGCAGAAGCACAAATGGTAGGTTGACTTATTTTAAGGAAAACTGTGGTGTCTGAAAAGACTTGTTCCTGAAAAGAAGGCCATTCAGTTATTACATAGATGAAACAAAGAATCATATTTGAGCAGGATTAAAAAAACAGTACTGATATGCTTGAAGCGCAGGACAAATAGGGGCCAAGGCCCCTGCAATGATTCAGAAAATGTTCTGAATAAGTATTTACAGTCTCCCACCATGACCATGAAACCTTCCAATAATTCACCCAGAAAATGATTAATTTTAAGCAATATCATTTCCTAATGAAACTTCAAGATAAATTAGTTGCAAAAATGTACATTCAGGTACTAAATGAGTTGACCTACAGAGCACAAATGTTAGATCTAAGTCAATTAAATGTTGGCAGATGGCTGATTTATAGTGTAGAGAAGTTGTTCTTAATACATTCTTTCAAACTGAAATTAGACACAAGGGACGATGGTCTCTTGGGGTCACTCCAAATTTATGACTATTAATGAGAGAACAGTTCCAGTTTACCTAACAGGGCTTAGGTAAAATTTAAATAGAATGTAGTAAAAAAACACATTTCTCTTTTACACCAATGTAAGATAATGTCTCACTGATAACATTCCCGTAGACCACATTTGTTTCAGTGACATTGAAGGATATTTTTATGTATAAGCATCAGTGTTTAGGTACATGCTATTAAATGCCTTAAGGAAAAGACATTATGAAAGATGTTGATTCTTCCTACTTTTCTATATATTAAAGAGATTTCAATAAAATACCACATGACTACTTTTTTGTGTGTGTTGGGCATGAGATGCTAGGGATCAAACCCAGGGCATTATGAATGCTATGCAAGTTCTATAAAACTGAGCTACATAACCAGCCCTTATAAGTACTTTTCTAAAGCATAGCAAAAATAAATAAATAAAAAATAAAACCCAAAGTCACAATTGCTACAAGCAAAGAAAGTACTGTATAAAAGTAAAAAATATTATTAACAAATGTGAAACATTATGTAACTCATAAATAAAAGTATATTGATAGGGTTTACTCTTCTAGAATGAAATTAGGTGAAAGAGAGAAAAGATGGATTCATCATCTAGAAACCAAATTTGAACTGGATGATCCTTTAAAAAAAATTAGATGTAGGATGCTACCTCAGGTTAAATTTAATTCGAAGTTGATTCATGTTTTAAATAGAAAACACAAAATATTAGTTATCTTGTATTAATCATCTCTCCATCACTGTGACAAAATGCCTGAGAAAATCAACTTAAAAGCAGGAAAACTTTATCTTGGCTTCATTTTCAGAGGTCTCAGTCCATGGTCACTTGACCTTGTTGCTTTGGGCCTGTAGTGGCTCAGTGCTTTATGGCAGGAGCTTGTAGCAGAGAATGCTGCTCATCCCACAGAGGGCAGGAAGCAGACAGAGAAACAGGGAGAGGCTAGGGTTCCATTACCTCTTGCGGCACACCCCCAGTGAGCTAATTTTCTTCTGTGAGGCTCCATCTCATAAAGGTTCCACCACTTCCCCAAAGTGCCACAGACTGGGCACCAATCCTTTAACCCATGGACCTTTAGGGGATACTAACAATCAATAGCAGTCCTAAAACAATGTAATGAGTCTTCATATAATGTTGAGGGGATGGTGTCTCTAAACATGGCCACAGAAGCAGAATCCTCAAAGGGAGGATTTGAAAGTTTTTACTTATATTTATACACATTAGTACACATTCTTTTCAAATGCTCTTGAAAAGTTATAAAACAGACTATGAATAGTACACAAATGACATCTTCATAAATCCCCAAATGTCCTTTGACTACAATACAATTGTGTGTTTCTAGAAAAAAATATATTTTTACTCCCAACTCCCATTCCCAACCAAAATAAACAAAAATCTCCAACACTTAATACTTATAAATATAAAGCCACTTCACATGAAATTTTTGGCTTAAAATAAAGATTGAAACAGAAGTTGAGAAATGATCAATAATTAAAGCACTAGATAGCTACGCTTATGAGTGCACTTTACTGTAGGGATATTTCACAACTGAAAAAGTTTTTTGTTAGTCATGACAATAAATGGCAGCCAGAGCCCATTTTTTGTCCTCCCCTGGCTTCATTAATGAAGTCTCAAGTTGACACATCACCCAAAGTGAAGAGAGTGGAATGAAGCTACCCAGTGCAGGTCATCAGCTGACATGGAGTTTCAGCAAAGTTTCAGGTGATGAAAAGAAAAAGAATGTCTAAGAATATGAAAAAGTTAAAACAAGAATCAGGTCACAACAGGGGACACAGTGGAGGTGGGCACCCCTTATCCTTACATCTCTCTGGGACTCTCAAGCTCTCAGCACCTGGTCCTCTCTAGAGACCAGGTCAGTAACCTGACCCTTATGCACAATTTATTTCTTCCTACACCTCCAATCACAGAATGAATACCTGTCTAGCATTTAAGTCAATGCTAGCAAATAAAACCAAAAGACAAAACATGAGTTCCTTTGAAGAAAATGTAAACAGTGAGCCTGATCCATTAGAATATGGGTTCTGACATCCCAAATCAAAGCCATCTTCATTTAGGGACTCCTCTGTGCACAACCCACTTCCTACACCTAGATGTTTATCTTAGGGAATGAAGAAGGGAAAAGCTAGTAAGAGGGTTAACTCTGCCTTCCCCACCCAACTCCATAAAAACTGTTTGGATTAAAGACTGAATCAGATTTAAATTCACTTGAACACATGGAGTTTTATTTACCCCACTTACCAGAAGTCGGGTCGTATGAAGAGCAGTTCAGCTGGAGACAAACTCAGTACTTTCAGTGTGAGTTATGGAGGAGTATGCAGCATCTCAACCCATCGAGTTGCTTTCCTCTCTCTATACTTGCACAAAGGCCTTTGAGCAGCCATCTCCACGGACTGGTGTACCTAATAACTTATGTTTTCCAGTCTCTAGAAAACACATAAAAACTGTGTGACTTGCCACGTTTTCCTTCCTTCTAGCTTTGTTGGATAGTTCTCTCTTGTTCCAGTGATCAGATGGTCACCACTCTTGATCCCATGGCTACCACCTTTGAACCATGGTCACCAACCTTTCTGTTCTATGATACCATCATCACTTGCCTTCTCGTTCTTTAAAATCATGACATGTGGGGACAACGATTTTTGCCCAATCTCCTTTCAATGTCACTTTTCTACATTCAGATCTATGAAACTTTTTCAGTGGTTAGGAGCTACTACAAGGTCCTGCTGCTCTCCAGTTGATTAAGCGTTGGACTGAGCAAGGTAGATAGCAAGTAGGGAAGGGGCAAAAGCCAGCCCAGTTCAAGTAGGTGTAGGTGGAGACAGTTCAAGTGCTACGCAAATGGTGTTCTGAGACTTGTCTCCAAGACTGCTTCCTTCTAACTGGATTGCTTCTGACTAACACTCGGGAATAAGGAAAGTGGAGAATATGTTTTCCAGTTGAACTCAAAGTTCAAGTAGAGGCCAGAGCTCCAGAAATCCATCTCCAGAGATGCATGCAAACTGCAACCTGCATAACACCTCTATTCTCTTATATTTTCATTTGTCAGAAGACTGGTGGGGTTGTTTATTTCTTTCTCTTTCTCTCTCTCTTTGTGTGACTTAGTATGAACAATTCCTAGCAGGAGTTGGGTGTGGTCATCATTCATACAGATAGATTGACTGCTGTGGAATTTCAACCAGGGAATGAAATATGGAGATTCATTCCATCCATCCATCCATCCCTGAGCAGTTATTTCTTCATGTACATGTAGAAAAAACAACTTTAAAATTTTATTTCTAAAAAAAGAAGAAGTTGATTTATGGAAAAAGTGAGTGATCAAAGGTAGAAGAGAGTAGAAAAAACATCTGTCCTTCTAGGAGGTGTTTTCCAGGAGGAAAGGTGAAGGGGACACATGGAGCCACAGGGGGTGTGAGAGGCACCGGCAGCATGTTAGCCTCACTGCATATCCAGAAAGAGGAACAGATCGTAGTGTACTGAGCCTCCAGCTTCTTTGTCTTCCAGAAGGCTTTAGGCAAACTGTACTCCAGGAAGTTTCTGGAGATACACATTTGTCCAGATCATTTTCATATATTTTTAATTTGAAAGAGTAAGTTCATTAAAAACAAGAGCTTTGACTACCTGGTGGAAATTATACATAAATGAATAGAATAGATCATCAGTGGCAGCAATCAAGGCTGTTTATAGAGCAATTAATGAAACAGCATACCCACATGATTGTGGAAGCAGTTCCTGGAGGATGGGGAAGTGGAGGAGAAAGATCAGGGACTCTCTGAGCCACAGAAGAAACAATCCTGCTGGGTTCTGGAAGTAAAGGTGAATCAAGCCTTTACTCATCACTTTTTAAAAAAAATATTCTTCTGGGTTGTTGGAAATGTCCTATGTCCATGCTATCTAACACAATACCCAGTAGTTATGTGTGGCTATGAAATATGACTAGTGATACAGGAAAATCAAATTTTTAACTTTATTTCATTTTAATTACTTTGCATTTAAAATAAAATATAGGCACAGTCACCAACAAGATAGATCTAAAGGTCTTTATGAATGTTAAAATGAATAGGAGCTTATTTTAATAAATAAGAGGGAATTTTAAAATGTTTTGTATATTTGTTGATATACAACCCCACAAAATCTTTCATAGGCAAGCCAAACAAAACAGAAAAAAAAAAACAACAGAATTATTGGCATATCAAGTGTTATTGGCATATCATTTTAAAACCAGAAGCTGCTTGGACTCAGGATTAGTCAACTTTAGCTGAAGTTTTCAAATGCAATAAGAGAGTCAATAGTGGTTATTGTACACATGGGTTTGAAGGAGACAGTGCAGAGCACAGAGATCATAAAAAAGGTCATGGGACAAAAGAAAGGCTGGTGGTGCTAATAGAAAAAAGCAGTTGTTTTTTCTTTTGATGTGAGATTGTGCTTTGCTATGGCTTAGATAAGTGTCTCCAAAGGCCTGTGTGTTAAAGTATTGATATCCAGTGGCACTGTTGGGAGGTTGTGGGACCTTTAAGAAGAAGAACCTAATGGGGGGAAGTCCAGTTATTAAGAGTGTTCAATTGAAAGGGATATTGGGACTCTTACCCCTTTGCCTCTTTTTTCTTCCTGCCCACCATAAGGTAAGCAGCTTCCTACACTATATGCTCCTTTCTGTCATGTACTGCCTGGTCACAGGACCAAAGGCAAAGGGGTCATGTGTTATAGACAGAAGCTTCTGAAACTGTGAGCTAAAATAAATCTTTTCTCTTTTTAAGTTGATTATCTCAGGTGTATTTTGTTACAGTAAAGGGAAGCTGACTAACATATACTCTTCATTCTCCCCACCTGATGTCCTTTCCTAATCCTTATGGTGGCACCTTGGACTACCTTAATGAACTGGGAGACAACAAACCTAGGGGGCAGCAGCATTTCAAGTATTGGAAGTCAACTTGGAAATACATGGTTTCAGACCATTCTCTAATCCAATAGAACAAAGAGAGGTAAGAGATAAAGTCATAGTGTCTAGGGCTGCAGACATGGGAGACTGAAGATGGTGAGAGAAAGGCAGGAAGCAGGGTGAGAGGTTCTTTGGGGTTTCCAAAATGAAATATCAAAAGTTTCCATTCACCTTATTCCACCGATACTTATTGAATACAATAACATTTGTGTGCGTCTAGGTGCTAGGAATGAAGGGGTGAACAGAAGAGATAATTCTTGCCCTTGATCAACTATAAATCTACTAAGCAAGACAGCAACTAGATACACCCTCATACTAAGAGTGAATTCAGCAGGATTGTATCAGAAGCAATGAAAACACATGATTAGCAAAGCTGACCTAGTGGTGATGGGGGGAAGAGTAGAGCCACATGGAGTTCTCATACCAGAAATGTCAGCTGCTATCTGAAATATTAGTAGGTGTTTTCCAAAAGAAAGGAGCGTAGGATACTTGGAAAGGAAATCACATATAGTGCCCTCTAAAATTCATGTTGAAGTTTAAATGCTGACAAAACAATATTAAAAGGTGGAGCCTTTAAGAGGTGACTTGGTCATGAAAAGGCTTTGCCCTCATCATAGGTGAACACCATTATTACAGGAGTGGGTTTGTTCTCCGAAGAGTGGATTGTTCTAAAAGTAACTTTGGCTTCTTCATTTTTCTGTTCCTTCTGCCTCCTCTCTCTTGCGTGTTTTCTTGCCACGTGATGCCTTCCACCATTTTAGGACTCAATGAAATGGCCCTTCAATCTTTGACTTACCAGTCTTTGGGACTAATACATTTCTTTTCTTTATAAATCACCCAGTCTGTGGTATTCTGTTATAGCAGCAGAGAACAGACTAACACATATAGGAAGTCTCAGGCTCCTGTGAGGATCTGAAGGACCAGTGTGCTTGGAGAAAGGGCAGGGCTACCCACAGTGCGTGGCATGTCCTGGGGTTTGGGCACTTTATTTCCAGAGGCTTTCAGTGGACTTTGCCTTGAGAATGTGCCTGTGTTTGGAGGGCCTGCAGAGCTTTCTGGGAGGAGCACATCCTCTTCTCTAGCTACTGCCTCACAGAAGGGATGAGGGAGAGCCCTGCAGCATTGTGACTCAGCACGCTGTAGGCAAGCAGTGGTGTCCATCTGTCCTGGTCAACTTTGTTTGACACAAAAAATAAATTTTGAGTCCACACAGCCCAGTTTAGGGTTGTGGCCAATTTGTCCACCCCATGGCTTCCATCCAAGTCATTACACACCAAATCTTGGTGGGTTTCTTCAGGGGCAGATGAAGGACAAAAGAATGTGAGTCTGTAAAGGAGACTTTGCCACAGAAAATCCACAGAACACCTGGTCTTCACACTCTAACGGAAAAGAATCAAGTTGTCTAACTATAGTATTTACCCAAGGTAGAGAAGGGGGTTTCAGTTTAGGGTCATCCAAACCTCTAACTTCCCTGGTATTGACTTAATTCATGGTAGAATCACAATACTGCACATTTCCATAATTTAAGTTCCATATACATTTTAAAAGTTGTGAAGAACTCAGAAATGTTAGAGTCTGCTCAGCTCTTCAAAAACTGGTGTAGAGGGAGTTTTATGTATTTTAATCCATACTCAATGGATGCTCAATTAATTTGCATTTCAGATAAACAGCAAACTGTTGGAGTTTAATAATGTCCCAGGATGAGGAAATATTGCATGAGACAAATTTATACTAACAAAATTATTTTTTGTTTCTCTAAAACACAAATTTGACTGGGCAGTCTATGTTTTATTTGTCAATTCTATGTGTGGTTCACATCGTATTATCATAAATAAGGGTGGAAAAGTCTTCTGGGAACAGTTTGCAAAGGATCTGATAGAGCTGGGGATAACTTGGACGATTGCCGACTTCTGTAATCAGGTGGATCTGAAATAAAACTCTAAGGAAAGGCAATATTAAAATATCAGGATGCAGATATCCTGAAATATCAATGTTAGGATATGGAGGTGTGGAAAGAACAGGATGTGGGGGCCAGTCAGCCTAGTTGGGCACTTTAGTTCTATCATTGTTTGATCTTATGCAAATTCCTAGATTTCTCTGTGACTCGGGCCTCTTATTTACAAATGAGAATTTACAAAGCCTGCTTATCAGAGTTTAAGTAAAGATTAAGGATCATTCATGTCAAGGATGAGACATCTTATAAACACATGAATTGAAAAAAGAAAATACCTTAAAACTGGCCTTAAGTATTCCACGCAAAGATTAACGTGATTGAAGAGATTAGGCCTAATTAGAAAACGAAAGACCAGATGAAGTCAGCCAGCCAGGCAGGTGTAAGGAAAACTCAGGTGGAGTGGGGTTTCATGGGGAGGGTTTTAGGTGCAGCCTCATCTGGTCTAGGGGTTTTGAAAGTTGCATCTTGTCTATTGCAGTGGATTTTCATCATCAGGCTGCCCTGCATCCCCAAGGACATTGAAGATGCTTTTGTACTAAAATGAAAAAATTTGAAATAGTTTGTATTGAAACAAATTTTGTGTTTGCTTGGTTTTAAAAATACGTGCTTTGATTTAGCATAAAATTGGAACTAATAGAATTCCTGTGTGCATCTAGTCATGATGAAAACTATCTGGATTTGTAGAAATAGGATAAGGTTCACCAAAGACATCTCAGTAAACAAATATTCTGGAACACTTTCTTGGTGCAAACCATATACTGAGAGAGTCCTAAGGTGGGGTGGGGGCATTCCCAAAGTCGGGCATTGTGAGTGTTCCTTCTGCATCTATGCAGTGTTTTACAGAATGTGTATAAATTCTTTGATACTAATTCTCCTTTCCTTAAATGAAATTTTCCTTTCCTTGATGACTCAATTTTAAGAAATAAATTCGGGCAAAAGTAGTGGTGTGTGATTTCTCCAGAATCACTTGCTCCCAGAGGAATCAGACACCACTCTGTAAGAACACTCCATCAACCCTACAAAAAAGCCCATGGTACGAGATACTGAGATTTCCTGCCAACAACCACCATGTGAATATTTTGCACCATTTTGGAAGCAGATCCTTCAGTCCAAGTCAAGCCTTCAAGAGACTGCAGCCCTGGCCAGCATCTTAACTGCAGCCTCTTGAGAGACCTGGAATTGATAAATGCTTCTTATTTGAAACTGACAAGCGGTGTGGTAATTTGTTATGCAGCAATAAAAGATGAATATAAACAATAGATAAAATGCATTGAGTTTTAAATATGTGTCAAGGACCAGTCTAAGTAATATATACATATTGACTATTTTCTTTACTTCATGGATAAGTAAACTGAGGTACTTGGAGAGGTTACACAACTTTCTCAGGGTAAATAATACTAAGAGAACCACATATAGTAAGATTCTCCTATATGCACACTCTTTCATGTATGTTTATACTGTGTTTCTTGCTAAAGTATAAATACAAGGCAGGGGAAGATACTCTACCAATATCACCAGAATCTAGCAGAATGCTTAGAATACAATAGGCCTGAAATAAATATTTAGATAAATTGAGTAAATGGATGATGAGGAAGTAAATTTAAAAGTCATTAAACACCAATTGTTTGCCCATGAGGTTTAAGCTTTGGCCTAACCCAGAGCCACATGTGGGAATTTAATTCTTGGGTGACAATAGTGTTCTTTCATTCAGAATCTAAAAAATTGGACTACATTTGGTTGCCAATATTAGAGGCCCAGATTAGGGCTAGATTAAGCCCAGAAATCCAATGTTTTACCAGTTCGCATTTAAATCCAATGAATATTGGAAATAACCTAAATACCCAACATTGGAGTTTAATAAATCATGGCACTTCAGTGCAATGAAATTTTATGCAACCACTTAGTTATAAATTTATGTTGAATCAAGAAAAATGTTTCAAACAATATTTAATTGAAAACAGCAAAAACAAAGTACATTTTAAACGAATTCATTGTATGTGTGTTACGTAGTTATTAAGTGATAAAGCATCTTTATTTCATCTCCAGGGATGGAGAGATCTCAAAGACATTTTTCTAAGTTCTAATTTGAGTACATATGGATAGTATTGTGTAAAATGCTATTTGCATGAAAAATAGAAAGAATTCTTTGTAAGAATGGCCCCTACACTAAATGATAATTCACAAGAAACTTGACTGTCATGTGTACACTTTGAAGCAAGGAGGCATGTTGGTGAATGTGGTATGTCATGCAAATGGCATGACATGTTAATGAGCACATAACCTAGTACAAAGTAAACGGATTGGATATTAACAGATGTGAACTATTAGACCTGTTGGAAGGGTGCCTGAGGGAGTAGAGTCTTACATATTTTCTGGTTAAGACCCTTACTTTATAGATGTAGAAACTGAGGCACAGAGAGGTAAAGTGTTGAATCCTACGACAAACTGCTAATAAGTGCAAGAGGTAAAACAAATAATACTCAGGTCATGGGAATCTCACTTGAATGCCACACATTCTATAACTGTCTTATATATCTCATGTACAACATATACTATGATGATAATATACTTATTACATGTGTTTTGCAGATGGTAAAATGAGGTGGAGAGAGTTTAAATAATTTGTTGGTCCAAATGTGAATTTGTTGGATTCACATGTTCTAGTGCTAATGTTCAAATCTTTCCCATACCTTTAACAAATATGCAACTTGGGAAAGTTCTTTAGTCTCTTTAAGACTTGGAGTTATCAGTGACCCTGGTTGCAAAATAAAGGAAGATACTCATAAAACATCTGAAGAAAGCCACCTGCACAGTGGGTATACAACCTATCCTATATATTTCCCCTGTTTGTAGGCATGGTGTGGTTGTTTAGTGTTAAAGAGTAAATAATATAATATTCAAAGTATCTCTCCTTTAAAAAAAAGACTTGGGGTTTCTATGAAGTGGAGGCAAAAGTAGTTCTAAGTTCTAGGATTATTCTGGGAATCGAATGAGAAACTTTACCTAGAGTTCCTGGCAGAGCGCCTGCCCAACATGATAATTCCATCAAAGTTAACTGTTTTTGCTCGTTTATGTATAAATGGGGAAGACTCAGAGTTGGGATTTCAAATCGATTCAATGACTCCAAACTCAAAATTCTTTTGGTAATAACTTAGCTGTTATCTGATACTAAGGCTGCCAAAAATAAGGGATGTGACCTTGTGTATTTGTGTGGTTTTTTCTCTGAAGGTTTATCTCACCTGCACAATGGACTGTGGGTACCTGGGGCTGTACTTCATCAACTCTCAGACTGCTTTTAGCTGTAGGACACTATTCATTCATTTATTTATTCTTTCCCCTGTGCATTCCTTCCTGAATGTCCATCATGTAAAATGAATAACCTCAGGACCATACAGGACACAGAAATGGTCTTGTATCTCAGAAAAGATGTATGACATGCACTATTGCAGGATCAGGTAGAAAATGAAACTTGCTATTAGAGGGAGAGAAGGAGAAACAAGTGTGGATCTTTTCAACTTCAGAAGGGAGTAATCGGCATTCAGCAGGTGGAATTAAGAGAGGTTAAGTGGAAAAGATAACTTTCAGGCATAGAAATAAAAAGTTGTACCCCATTTGTGTACAATGAATCAAAATGCAGTCTGTAAAAATTAAAAAAAAAATTAAAAAAAGATAACTTTCAGGAAGGGCCTTGAAAAGTAAGTGGATATGGGTGCATGAAATTTCAGACAGAAAGAACAGAAACCCATGGAAACCCTTGGTTCATGCAGGAGGAACAATGGAGAATGAACCTAGAAAGGAAGTCCTAGGTCATGAGGATTCAAATGCAGATAAGGTAGAATTACATGAAATGATGCTGAGAAGAGATGGACAGTTCAGAGCTGCAAGTCTGTGCTAGAATAGATGTGTAAGAAGGGAGAATGAGGAGAAAAAAGAAAGAAGAAGATTTCGGAGAGATTCTTATTCTTTTCTTCTGACTGTGGGTCCCGGGTCCTGGGGATGTGCTGACATTGTTTGTTAGCCCCAAGGAGGAGCAGACTGGAGAAAGGGGCTTATCTGTTCTGTCAAGAACCTGTTAAGTGTGGGTGTCCATGGGACATCAGGCTGGCAATGGACAGGAGAAAAACGGGCAAAAGGAACTAAATCACTGCAGGGAGGCCCTGGCCTTCCTCGAAATTCATATTTTAGATTAATGCTCTTAGAATCACAAAACTATTGTAAGGATGTTTCAGAAATTTTCCATGTACTCCACAACCAATTTTCCCCAATATTAACATTGTATATTAGTGTGGTGCATTTGCCACAACTAACGATATGATATTGATTCATTATCGTTAACTTAAGTCCATATTTTATTTATGTTTCCTTGTTTTTTACTTAATCTCCTTTCTGTTCAGTGTTCCATCCAGGACATTGCATGATATTGAGTCTTCATCTTTCCTTAGTCTCCTCTTGGCTGTGACACTTTCTCAGGCTTTCCTTGTTTCTGATGATCCTGACCATATTGAGGAGCACCAGCCAGATATTTTGTAGGATGGTCCTCTTTTGGCATTTGTATGGTGTTTTTCTCATGATTAGATTGTGATTATGGGTTTTGGGGAGGAAGATCACAGGGCTAAGTGCCATTTTCATCATCCTATCAAGGCTATGTACTGTCAACATGACTTGTTACTGCTGATGTTGACCTTGATAACCTGGTTCAGGTAATATTTATCAGATTTCTATGATGTAAAATTACTAATTTCCCCTCTTTCATACTGTAGTTTTTGGAAGAAATTCACTATGTGCAGCCCACAGTTAAGGAATGAGAGTTATACTCCACCTCTTTGAGAGCCAAATATTTACATAATTTATTAGAATTCAGCAAAGGACATTTGTCTCTTCTCAACCATATATTTATGTATTCAATGATTTATTTACATCAGAACGAACTCATTCATGTTTACATTATACTTTGAGTTATAATATGGTGCTACTTTATTTATTTTTGTTGTTCAAATTGTTACATCTTTGACCATCAGGAATTCTTTCAGATGACTTCTGTGCATCTTTGACATACCATTATCATTGTAGTTTTGTTAGAACATTTTCTCATTTTCTGGAATTCAAAGGATACTCTCTCAGCTCATCTTTATGCTTCCTTCCCTAGTCTTAAAATGTGCTATTTCTTTAAGGAACCTTGAATCCATTTGTTGATTTTTTTGGAGAATGGTTTTGGAAAACAAGGTGTGGATACTAGGTATGCTCTTTCACACTGGGACATCCTTGCTTCCAGTCCCTTTTAGCTGACAGAACAAGAAAATATGTATTAGTATACTAGCAGGTTGCCCCCCACCACAGACCTATGAATAGCAAATTGTGAATGTAAATATAAACCTATAAATAGTAGACCGTAGATTATTCATATGTATTCACCTGTATCTATATTAAGCTAAATATTAATTCAAAATGATTTCCCCAACTCTAGTCCATTACCACATGGTTCATTTTAGACTCCTCCCCTTCTTTATCTGTAAATTCCCACTCCAATTGTAAGGGATCTGGCTCTCCTCTTCTACATTCAGCAAAAATTATCCTTCAAAAGTTAAGAAGAAACAAAAACTTTCCCAGACAAACAAAAACTAAAGAAATTAATCACTGGTAGTCCAGTCCTGCAAAAAAGATGTCTAAAATATTTTTCAGGTGGAAGGGAAATGATATAAACAGGAAACTAGGATGTACATTAAGAAGAGAATTGAGGAAGGAATGCATGAATGTAAAATAAAATCTTTTATTTTTCTTATTCCTAATTGATCTAAAGGACAACTCTTTAAAACAGTAAAAGTAACAATTACTGGGTTGTTTTAGCATGCAAATAAGTGAAATAAATGCCTGTAATCTCATATAAAGGACCGGGATCTCCTTGATAATAGCATGGAGCAACTTATTCTCCACAGAGAGCAGTTTCTATGGTAATACTTGCAGCATTTGATAAATCTGGGGCCACTGGCATAGGGACTTTCCACTGCTGGATTTCTTCCCGGTGTACACCATGATTTTTCTGAGGCAACTTGCTGTATTCACCTCAGCTGTGTTTGTTCTGGTATCTTCTCTTGAATGAGTGACTTGGAGTTAAGTTCTTTCATGTCCAAGAGCTGAAGCCATGTAAATCTGAAATTTAGCTTAATTAAAAGATGGAAAGGGTTGGCCCTAGGATGTTCTACCAGAGAAGTTAGGGAAGAAGAAACTGGTCTACTGCCTCACTCGATGCATATCATGCAATGTGTTCTTCTTGGTGAGTACATAGAGGAATGACTGGAGAGACTCATGAATCTATTTGAAGCAAAAACATTTACAATAAACCCTATACCCATTGTGTATTTTGTTGTATGGACTTTCACTTCTGACAAAACCCTGAGGGCTAGGATGAAATGTCCCGGGAACCTGAAAACAAATATCTCTTCTGAGATTCACATGTCATAAATTGAAGAAATACTTTCTTTTTTAAGCATTTGTTACAAGAATTTTTTACTCAGAAGGGACTTGGCTTTTTTGGGAGGAGAAATTAGTTTTATAAGTCTACTGAGGCGATAGATTCAAGCTTCCAGGACCTGGGTTTTGGGCTGGTGCCTAGTTTCCATGAGGAAGAGAAAAATTTCTCTGCTTAATAAATAGGAGTGGGGGTATTTGATGTTCCTCCAGAGAAAAAAACAGGCAGCTAAGTGGAGGGAGCAAGAATGATCAAATCTCATGGGAAGTATGATTGAGAACAAAAGGCTGCTCTGGAGTAACAGCAAATCAAAAAAGGACAAAGTTGTTTTGGTGTGTGTGTGTGTGTGTGTATGTGTGTGTGTGTGTGCGTTTGGTTTTGTTTTTATCATGATGAGTTTGGATAATAAGGCCTGCCATTGTCTTTACAGAATTTCTCTTGCTTTTGGCTATGTAGATTGGGAGTGGGGAAATATGAAGCCGAGAATGGGTTCCAGACATCAGGCTGCACCCGGGCAATTGATAAGATAGGCTCTCCACAGATGTCAGTAGGAAGAATCAGCTGGTTTGTCTTTTGATTCTTGATCAAGGCACAATGGGTGAAGCCTAAAACTCCTTTCAGTCTTGACTGAATGTGAAAAGCAGCTGCAACCATTATAAACTTACCTAACAATTATAAACTTAACTATGTGAACCTAAGTGTAAAAATTCAAACAGTACCAGCGTGTTTCTCAGTGCTTATGAGAAGTGGATAAATTTTCTCTTACATCAGGGAAATGTGTGATTGGCCAATTTATACATTCTGGATGTCTGTTTTCATGATACTGTAAATAAAATAGGCTCACCCAGAAAAGAATAGGTGAGAGTCAGAGAAAGCCATGATTTCAGAAAAGAATAGTCTCCTTTGAAGAGTTTTCCATAACAATTAAAAGTTAAATGACTTTTCCTTCAATCTTTCAAGAAGTTGTTTTTTTAAATTATTATTATTGTATACAAATGGGATACATGTTGTTTCTCTATTTGTACATGGAGTCAAGGCATACCATTTGTGTAATCATACATTTACATAGGGCAATGATGTTTGATTCATTATTTTTTTTCCCTTTCCCCCATCCCTCCCACCCCTCTTTTCCCTCTATACAGTCCTTCTTTCCTTCATTCTTACCACACTCCTTATCCCTAACTCTAAACCTAACCCTAAACCTAATGCTAACCCCTCCCACCCCCCATTGTATGTCCTCATCCGCTTATCAGCGAGATCATTCGTCCTTTAGTTTTTTGAGATTGGCTTATCTCACTTAGCATGATATTCTCCAATTTCATCCATTTGCCTGCAAATGCCATAATTTTATCATTCTTCATTGTGGAGTAGTATTCCCTTGTATATATATGCCACAGTTTCTTTATCCATTCATCAACTGAAGGGCATCTAGGTTGGTTCCACAATCTGGCTATGGTGAATTGAGCAGCAATGAACATTGATGTGGCTGTATCTCTGTAGTATGCTGATTTTAAGTCCTTTGGGTATAGGCCAAGGAGTGGGATAACTGGGTCAAATGGTGGTTCCATTCCAAGCTTTCTGAGGAATCTCCATACTGCTTTCCAGAGTGGCTGCACTAATTTGCAATCCCACCAGCAATGTATGAGTGTTTCTTTTTCACCACATCCTCACCAACACCTATTGTTGTTTGTGTTCTTGATAATCGCCATTCTAATTGGGGTGAGATGAAATCTTAGGTTAGTTTTGATTTGCATTTCCCTTATTACTAGGGATGTTGAACATTTTTTTACATATCTGTTGATTGCTTGTACATCTTCTGTGAAGTGTCTGTTCATTTCCTTAGTCCATTTGTTGATTGGATTATTTGTATTCTTGGTGTAGAGTTTTTTGAGTTCTTTATAGATTCTGGAAATTAGCGCTCTATCTGAGGTATGGTTGGCAAAGATATTCTCCCACTCTGTAGGCTCTCTCTTCACACTTCTGATAGTTTCCTTTGCTGAGAGAAAGCTTTTTAGTTTGAATCTATCCCAGTTGTTGATTCTTGCTTTTATTTCTTGTGCTATGGGAGTCCTGTTAAGGAAGTCTGATCCTAAGCCAACAAGTTGAAGATTTGGACCTACTTTTTCTTCTATAAGATGCAGGGTCTCTGGTCTGATTCTGAGGTCCTTGATCCATTTTGAGTTGAGTTTTGTGTAGGGTGAGAGATAGGGGTTTAATTTCATTCTGTTGCATATGGTTTTCCAGTTTTCCCAGCACCATTTGTTGAAGAGGCTATCTTTTCTCCATTGCATATTGTTGGAACCTTTGTCTAGTATGAGAAAATTGTATTTATTTGGGTTTGTGTCCATGTCCTCTATTCTGTACCATTGATCTACCTGTCTATTTTGGTACCAATACCATGCCGTTTTTGTTACTATTGCTTTGTAGTAGAGTTGAAGATCTGGTATTGCAATACCCCCTGCTTCACTCTTGCTACTGAGGATTGCTTTAGCTATTCTAGGTTTTTTATTCTTCCAGATGAATTTCATAATTGCTTGCTCTATTTCTGTAAGGTACATCATTGGGATTTTAATTGGAATTGCATTGAATCTGTATAGCACTTTAGGTAGTATGGCCATTTTGACAATATTAATTCTGCCTATCCAGGAACATGGGAGATCTTTCCATCTTCTAAGGTTTTCTTGAATTTCTTTCTTTAGTGTTCTGTAGTTCTCATTGTAGAGGTCTTTCACCTCTTTTGTGAGATTGATTCCCAAGTATTTTATTTTTTTTGATGCTATTGTGAATGGGGTAGTTTTCCTAATTTCTCTTTCTGAAGATTCATCACTTATGTATAAAAATGCATTGGATTTATGAGCATTGATCTTGTAACCTGCTACTTTACTGAATTCACTTATGAGTTCTAAAAGTTTTCTGGTGGAATTTCCAGGTTCCTCTAAATATATAATCATGTCATCAGCTAACAGGGATAGTTTGAGTTCTTCTTTTCCAATTCGTATCCCTTTAATTTCTTTGGTTTGTCTAATTGCTCTGGCTAGTGTCTCAAGGACGATGTTGAATAGAAGTGGTGAAAGAGGGCATCCCTGCCTTGTTCCAGTTTTTAGGGGGAACGCTTTCAGTTTTTCACCATTTAGAATGATATTGGCCATGGGCTTAGCGTAGATGGCCTTTATAATGTTAAGGAATGTTCCCACTACCCCAATTTTTCTAGTGTTTTGAGCAGGAAGGGATGCTGTATTTTATCGAATGCTTTTTCTGCATCTATTGAAATAATCATGTGGTTCTTAACTTTAAGTCTGTTGATATGGTGAATGACATTTATTTATTGATTTCCGAATGTTGAACCAACCTTGCATCCCTGGAATAAAACCCACTTGATTGTGGTGCACTATCTTTTTAATATATATTTGTATGCGATTTGCTAAAATTTTGTTGAGAATTTTTGCGTCGATGTTCATTAAGGATATTGGTCTGAAATTTTCTTTCCTCAATGTGTCTCTGTCTGGTTAGGTATCAGGGTGATATTGGCTTCATAGAATGAGTTTGGGAGGTTTCCCTCGTCTTCTATTTCATGGAATACTTTGAGGAGTATTGGAATGAGCTCTTCTTTAAAGGTTTTGTAGAACTTGGCTGAGAACCCATCTGGTCCCGGACTTTTCTTTGTTGGTAGGCTTTTGATGACCTCTTCTATTTCATTGCTTGAAATTGGTTTATTTAAGTTGTGTATGTCCTCCTTGTTCAATTTAGGTAATTCATATGTCTCTAGAAATTTGTTGTTGTCTTTGAGGTTTTCTGTTTTGTTGGAGTATAGATTTTCAAAATAGCTTCTAACTATGTTTTGTATTTCACTCGTGTCTGTTGTGATGTTTCCTTGTTCATTCCAAATTTTAGTAATTTGAGTTTTCTCCCTCTTTCTTTTTGTTAGTGTGGCTAAGGATTTATCAATTTTGTTTATTTTTTCAAAGAACCAACTATTTATTTTGTTAATTTTTCCAATTGTTTCTTTTGTTCCAATTTCGTTGATTTCGGCTCTGATTTTAACTATTTCCTGTTTTCTACTACTTTTGGTATTGGTCTGTTCTTCTTTTTCTAGAGCTTTGAACTGTAGTGTTAAGTCGTTTATTTGTTGATTTCTACTTCTTTTTTTGAATGCGCCCCATGAAATAAATCTTCCTCTAAGTACTGCTTTCATAGTGTCCCAGAGATTTTGATATGATGTGTCCTTGTTCTTGTTTATTTCTAAGAATTTTTTTATTTCCCTCCTGATGTCTTCTGTTATCCATTCATCATGTAATAGTGTATTATTTAGTCTCCAGGTATTGGAGAAGTTTCTGTTTTTTATTCTGTCATTTATTTCTAATTTCAATCCATTATGATCTGATAGAGTACAAGGTAGTATCTCTATCTTCTTGTATTTGCTAACAGTAGCTTTGTGGCATAAAATATGGTCTATTTTAGAGAAGGATCCATGTACTGCTGAGAAGAAAATATTCGTTCTTTGTTGGATGGTATAATCCTTATATGTCCATTAAGTCTAAATTGTTGATTGTGTTATTGAGATCTATGGTTTCTTTATTCAATTTTTGTTTGTACGATCTATCCAGTGGTGAGAGAGGTATGTTAAAATTGCCTAGTATTATTGTGTTGTGGTCTATTTGATTTCTGGAATTGAGAAGGATTTGTTTGACGTACGTGGATGAGCCAATGTTCGGGGCATAGATATTTATGATTGTTATGTCTTGCTGATTTATGCTCCCCTTAAGCAGCGTGTAATGTCCTTCTTTATCCCTTCTGACTAGTTTTGGCTTGAAGTCCACATTATCTGAAATGAGGATGGATACTCCAGCTTTTTTGCTGTGTCCGTGTGCATGGTATGTTTTTCCTTTCACCTTTAGTCTATGGGTATCTCGTTCTATGAGATGAATCTCTTGTAGGCAGCATATTGTTGGATTTTTCTTTTTAATCCAATCTGCCAGTCTATGTCTTTTGATTGATGAGTTCAGGCCATTAACATTCAGGGTTATTATTGTGATATGATTTGTATTCCCAGTCATTTGACTCATATTTGTTTTTTGACATGATTTGGTTTCTCCTTTATTTGGCTATTCCTTTAGGCTAGTGCCTCCTGTTGCTGATTTGCATCGTTGTTTTTCATCTCTTCCTCATGGAATATTTTGCTGAGAATGTTCTGTAATGCTGGCTTTCTTTTTGTAAATTCCTTTAGCTTTTGTTTATCATGGAAAGATCTTATTTCATCGTCAAATTTGAAGGTAAGTTTTGCTGGGTATAAGATTCTTGGTTGGCATCCATTTTCTTTCAGGGCTTGGTAAATGTTGTTCCAGGCCCTTCTAGCTTTTAGGGTCTGGATTGAAAAATCTGCTGATATTCTTATTGGTTTCCCTCTGAATGTAATTTGATTCTTTTCTCTCGCAGCCTTTAAAATTCTGTCTTTATTTTGTATGTTAGGTATTTTCATAATAATGTGCCTTGGTGTGGGTCTGTTGTAATTTTGTATATTTGGAGTTCTATAAGCCTCTTGTACTTGGTTTTCCATTTCATTCTTCAGATTTGGGAAATTTTCTGATATTATTTCATTGAATAGATTGTTCATTCCTTTGGTTTGTTTCTCTAAGCCTTCCTCAATCCCAATAATTCTTAAATTTGGCCTTTTCATGATATCCCATAATTCTTGTAGATTCTGTTCTTGATTTCTTACCATCTTCTCTGTTTGGCCAACTTTGTTTTCAAGATTAAATAATTTGTCTTCAATGTCTGAGGTTCTGTCTTCCAGGTGTTTTATCCTACTGGTTATGCTTTGTATGGAGTTTTTAACTTGGTTCATTGTTTCCTTCATTTCAAGTATTTCAGTTTTTTTTTTTTTTTTTTTTCAGTGTCTCTAACTCTTTATTGAAATGATCTCTTGCTTCCCGTATTTGGTCTTTTAACTGTTGATCGGTACGATCATTTAATGCCTGCATTTGCTCTTTCATCTCCTCATTTGCTTCCCTGATTGTTTTAATTATGTACATTCTGAACTCCCTTTCTGACATTTCTTCTGCTGTGCTGTCATTGGGTTTTATTGATGTAGTATCTAGGTTTGTTTGGGACATTTTCTTCCCTTGTTTTCTCATATTGGTCAGCTGTCAGTGGGACCCTGAGATATTGCAGATTTCCCCTATTGGCTTATAGTGTCCCGGTAGATTTCCAGTGTATCATCTCCCAGTCTTAAGTAACCTGAAGTCTTGGAGGAACTTGATAATGCAGCGCTTCCGAAGAAATCTGCCCCTAGCCCCCTACTGGTTCCAGGGCTTGGAGCTGGCTCTGTGCGGAAAGGCTCTCACTGGGGGCCTGCACCGTGCAGCTGGCTGTGTGGGAAGAGCCCACCGCCGGAGTGTGGAAGGCTACCTGGGGAAGACTCTAGCTGCCCTGCCCTGCTCTGATAAGCCACCCCTATCTGTGCCTGCTGCCCAGGCCAAGTTTCGCCCAGTGGGGGAGACTCACCCCATGACTCTATTTTTGTCCAAGTCTCTCAATGCCTCCCCTTCTTGAGTCCTGGGTTCTGGAGCGACTGGAGATGCAGTCACCCTCTAGGCCGCCATCTTGGATCGCCCCATGGAAAGAGCCTGCGGCCGGAGTGGGAAGAGCCGCCTGGAGAAGTCTCTGGCTGCCCTGCCCTGATCCCAGAGGCTGCTTGCGGATCAAAGCTCTCCGTTGGCTCAGGGACTTGTGGCTGGCTCTATGTAGAAAGGCTCTCACTGGGCGGTCTGGTCCGAGAAGCTAGCCTTGAAAGGTGCCTCCCACCGCAGGGGGCCGGGCTGCTTGGGGAAGTCTCTGGCTGTCCTGTCCTGGTCCCTGAAGCTGCTTGCGGGCCGGAGCACGCCACGCTGGCTCCGGGACTTGGAGCTTGTTCTAATCAGAAAGGCTCTCACTAGGGGGCCTGCTCCGAGAACCTGGAGAAGCTGGCTGTGTGGGAGGGGCCCACCACCGGAGTGTGCAGGGCTGCCTGTGGAAGACTCTAGCTGCCCTGCCCTGCTCCGATAAGCCACCTCTATCTGGGCCTGCCACCCGGGCTGAGCTTTACCCAGTGGGCAGACTCACCCGTGGCTCTATTTTAGTCCGAGTCTCTCAATGCCTCCCCTTCTTAACTCCTGGGTTCTGGAGCGACTGGGGATGCAGTCACCCTCTAGTCCACCATCTTGTATCGCCCCCAAGAAGTTGTTTCTGAAGTGTGGAACTTTAACACAACAGAAGCTTTACCTGAAATTTATTGTCAATGTCAATTGCTCACCACCATCCTGAACCTACTGAATCAAAAACTCTGGGAATGGGGTCCAGAAATCTGTGGTATAACAAGTCCTTCTATTATATGGTAATGTTTGAGAACAGATGCTCTAAAGCAGTTCTCTTAAACTGGTTTGAGGAATCTAGGAATCAGAAGGGAAACATATACCATTATTTTCACTAACATTTAACTGAAAGTTAGCATGTCTTCTCTTGCAAATATGTAGGTAGTTCTCTACTTAAAATGGTTGGACTTAAAAATTTTTCAACCATATGATGGATCTGTTGGAATATTAAATGCATTCTGGGCTTATGTTTTCAACTTATGATGAGTTTATCAGGATGTAACCCTATTATAAGTCAAGGTGCACCTGTACCTCAAAAAGCACTGTGGTATGAACAGCACCTGGAATTTCTTTTTTTTTTTCAGTGCTAAGGATTGAAGTCAGAGGTGCTCTGCCACTGAGCTCCATCCCCAACCCTTTTTATTTTTATATTTTGAGGCAGGATCTTGCTAAGTTGCAGTTTGGTCTTAAATTTGCGATCTTCCTGCTTCAGTCTCCAGAGTTGCTTTTAGGCCTGCATCACCATGCTTTGGTGATTATGTTAGGGTATATCCTAGTGTTGTAAATAACTAAAAAGAATAAATAAAAATATAGTAAACAGTGTAAACATAGCAATTAAACACAGAGATTTTCAGAATGGATAAACATGTGACCCAACTACATTATATCTACAATAATGATACAAGTATAGTATGAAGAAAAAGAAAATGTAGACCATGGGAACTCTAATGCTGGAATGACTATTTATATTGATATCAAAACAGACTTCAAAGTAAAGAAAATTAGCAGGATCAGAGGGACATTACTTAATTATAAGAGTCAACTTACCAAGAAGACATAAGAACCCAAATAATATTGGCCAAATTATATTGTTATATTGTTATATTGTGTGCATGTATGAATATGTAACAATAAATTCCACCATTATGTAGAACTATAATGAACCAGTAAAACTATAGAAAAAAATAAAAGCTAAAACCAGCTTCCAAAGGCATCATGCAAAACTTATAGAACTGAAGGATTAATAAAGAAACTCACAATCAAAATTGGAAACTTCAACATTCTGTTAATAATAAATAAAACTAATAGAAAGAAAATCAGCAAGGATATAAAAGACCTGAATATGCAATCAACCAAATAGATCTAATTGACACTTATAAAAATTTCCATTCAAACACAGCCAAATATGCATATAAGGTGAACTATTCTGAGCTGAGCAAAAGTGAAAATGCAATATAGCCAATGTGTGGAATGTAGATAAAGGAGTGCCAAGAGGGAAATTTTGAGAATGAAATGCTTACATTGGAAAAGAAGAACAATTTTGAATAAATTATCTAATCTTCCATCTTAAGATGTTCAGAAGAGTAAAATAATCCCAAAGGAAATAGAAGGAAAAAAATAAAAAGGCAGGAACAGAAATCAGTGAAATTTAAAACAGATAATAGAAAGAAATCAATAAAACCTGAAGCTTGTTCTATAAGATAAACTTGTAGAAAAACTGACAGAAATGAAAGGAAAGAAGATACACATTATCAATCTCAGAAGGAAGAGGGTTATCACTACAGGCCCTATGGATATTAAAAGAATAAAAAGTGAATAGTGTGAACAACTGTATCTTCATAAATTTGATGACTTAAAAGAAATGCATCGAGAAGGGGATGTGCAAAGAGCCACAATACAGAGCAAAGCTTCTCTCCAAAGGACCTTTCTTTCTCAGACCTTCCAGTGGATAAAAGTGCAATCACATCTGAGGAAACAGTAAACAGGCTCTCAGCACCAAAAGCCTACAGAACCAACCACTCTCCTCTTCTGCAATTCCTTGTAAACCATAAATTACCAAAACTCACTTAAAATTAGATAATCTGTATAAAAACAAGTTGACTTTGTATATAAACCCTTCTGAAGAAAGAATTGCCCATGTTTATTTATTTTTTATTTGTTCATTTTAGTTACACATGACAGTAGAGTGTATTTTGACATATCATACATACATGGAGTATAACTTCTCATTTTGTGATTGTACATGATGTAGAGTTACATTGGTCATGTATTCATATATAAACATAAGGGAGTCATGTCCAATACATTCTACTGTCTTTCCCATTCCCATGCCCTTTTCCTTCCCCCTATTTCCTTCTTGTTCAATCCCCCACCCCAGCCTATTGTGAGACAGCAGAGAACATCCGGCCTTTGGTTTTTTGGTATTGGCTTATTTCACTTACCATGATAGTCTCCAGTTCCAAAGAAATGCCATAACTTCATTCTTCTTGATGGCTGAGTTATATTCCATTGTGCATATATATCACATTTTCTTTATCCATTCATCTATTAAGAATTTTCAAGGTTTAAATGGTTTCTAATAAGCATTTAAAGTAGAAATAACATGAAGTTTACATAATGTCTTTCAGGAAACAGAAGAGGGGGAACGTTTCCAAACTCATTTTATAAATGGTGGTATTGCCAGAACCCAAGTTTGTCCCAAGGTTGGAGAATGGGATAGGACAAGCAATTTTTTTTTTTTTTTAATATTAAGCCTTTAATGTTCAGAGGGGTATTTGATTTTAATTGTGTACCTACATTACTTTAATTATACTTGTAATTAAATGTAAGCATCTTGGTTGCAGGTCAAAGAAAGGCCCAGCACAAACCTATAGGTTGTATTACCCTGGACTCTACCCCGGGAAGCTAGGTAATCTTGCTGTCACTTTCACCTACTAAAATCTGTTCTTCCTTGCAACTGCAGGGCTATTCCAAGGTACTTTCAGTTGAAGGTCATCTGGCATGTCTCATCTCAGCTCTTATTAATTTATTAATTTCCTCCAAATGAGGTCCTTGGTCCACCAAAATAGGGTGAGTTCAGAGTTTTGTTTTGTTTTCCACAATCTGCCTCAGGAGAACAATCAATGAGGTTCTCAGAAAAGAATGTCATTGAGGAAACCCCCTTTGAGCTGACTGTCCATGAACTCTAGCTCTGCTTGTGGTTTTTGTATTTGCCAAGCACCCAGTGTGTATCAGGGGAATCAGAGATAACATGTGGGTTGCTCTTGGGAGGTCATGACACCATGAATTGGGAAATGCACTGACTGGCAGTGTGATTGACCTTGGGAAAAATCAGTTTCTGATAGGTGAGAGGACCCTGGCTCATGCCATGCATCCCACTTGGGAGAACGACGATAGCATGGGGACAGGATGGAGTTAAAAGTTCTGGGGTCATGAAATAATCCCATGGCTCTTGTACTACTTGGATGGAGCCTGGAATAAAGGAGTCAGAGCCACATAGAATGGATCTAGGGGTTTTAAAGGGGGAGAATTGGTTGGCAAAAGTCTGGTCTGTGTCAAGAACAAGATGTTTTGAAAAACATTCTGAGCCTTTTGTTCAGGCCAGATGTCTCTGGACAGAGCTCAGTTTTATTTCTTGCTAGTCTTTTGCAGAGGCTTATGGGACCTTTCACAGTGTTTGAGATTGTTGATTGTTTTCTGATTATCTGAAATATGTAATGACAGTTGTAGGAGGTAGGGTTTCACAACTGGGAACTGATTTCTCCCATGTCTTGTCCCAAAACTGACTGTTGGTCATGATCGGAGGTCCTTGAACATCTCTCTGTGAGAACCCAGCACCAGCCACACCACCAATAGCCCAGTGAGCATAGACTACCTCTTGGGGGTCTGGTGTGAGTCCCTGTCTCTTCTGCCCAGGAGCATCCAGAAGGGGATGCGCAAAGAGCCACAACGCAGAGCAAAGCTTCTCTCCAAAGGACCTTTCTTTCTCAGAGCGTCCAGTGGATAAAAGTGCAATCACATCTGAGGAAACAATAAACAGTCTCTCAGCACCAAAAGTCTACAAAACCAACCATTCTCCTCTTCTGCAAGCATAGACAAATTAGAATATAAAAAAATCTGTTAGACAAGAGGACTAAAGAGCATAGGAATTCAACTGGCTAGTAAAAATCCCTCAATTAATAAATGGCAGAGCCAGGGTTCAAAATTTGATGGGTTGACATCCATGTTTACATCAGTTCAACTCACAATAGCCAAGCTATGGAAACAACCAAGATATCCTTACACAGATGAAAGGATAAAGAAAATGTGATATATATACATAGTGGAATATTACTCAGTCATAAAGAAAAATGAAATTATGGCATTTGCTAATAAATGGATGGAACTGGAGAATGTCATGCTAAGTGATAAGCTAATCCCCCCAAACCAAAGGCTTCTCTCTGATTTGTGGATGCTAACCCAAAATAAAGAGAGTTGGGGAGGGGAATAATAGAAATCCACTGGACTAGACAAAGGGAAATGAAGGATAGGGAGGGGGAAGGGGAATAGGAAAGACAGTAGAATTAATTGGTCATAACTTTCCTAGCCTTGCATTTGTATACAGGACCAGGGTAACTCTACATCATGCATGACCATAAGAGTGGGAATCTGAATAGAATAAGTTATACTTTATGTATGTATATTCTGCCAAAATACATTACACTGACATGTATAACTAAAAATAAAAAATAAAATAAATATATAAAAACAATTGGATGGACTGGTCCTAGAGTCTGCACACAATGCCTGGTGTAAATGTCCTCTCTCCTTGCACAAAGCAGTGCCCACTAGGATGTTCAAAAGCCCCTCTCCACTAACATCATGGTTTATTTTTGTGTAGGATAATCACATTGTAACTTGAGCAGTATGGTAGTGCTTGGAGAACACTTCCATTTAAAATTATTGGTCCCTGATGATGCTCAGGCATATGTGAGCAAAGCTTTATTCTCAAGTGGTATTTAGCACTATCATTGCACCCTGAAGACTTGCTGTGCTTTCAAGAGAGTAAGGTCACGGGACAGGATTCTAGGGCTTAAGTGTTCTTGGGAGAAACTCTGATCCTTGTGGGGTGTAAGTCAAGGCAGATGTGAATGCCTGGGTTGAAATACAGAGGCAAAAGCATAACTAGGAGAGCAATGAGTGCCAAGCTGACAAAGAAACACATGCACAGATCTGGGAGGAAGAACGGACAGACAATAAACCAGTCAATGGTAACTCAGAAGTCCAGATGGGGAATGAGGAGCAAGTTGCAAACAGATGAGATGGCTGGTCCTCAGTGTCAACTCATCTCCAGGAGGGCTCAGAGTGGCCTGCCCCAGACCACCTTCCTTACATTCGGGGGTGAGGTGGATGTGGTCACAGTAAACACAAATAAAATTTAAATGAAGCTACTTTCTTTTGCATAATGGTCTGCAGCATTTTCCCCACTTAGCTGATGCTCCTCTTCCTCTTTTTCTCTCTATCTCCTCCTCTCACTTTCTGTCTTTCTCTTTCCCTCACTCCTTCACTTCAAGTGCATACCATCATTTTTGGTTTGGTTTGTTACATTATCATCACTGGTAAATGAGTGACCCTCTTTATTCGTATGTTTATGTATTTAGTTTCTAATTTTTATGATTATATAAATTTATATAATTTTATAACACCCATGAGATACTATCTAACATAGAAAGCAGGACCTCATCAATACCTACATCTACTGGCCACCCCATTCTTCTACTCATTTTGTGCAGACTTTGGTGGGCTCTCAACACTTTGTTTTAGTGAGTCCCTTTCCTTAAAAATTGTATATGTGCATATAAGAATATGTAATAATTGTAATGTAATACATATGAAATATGTGTGGGTACATTTAGAGTTATATTTTACAACTGCTTTGTTAAAAAGATGCATAAAAGGACTAAGTATGGAACACAGGGACAAAGTGCTTGCCTTTGAGAGTGAGAGGCCTGAGGTTCAATTCTGAGCACTACCTTAAAAATTAAATAAACAAACATGAATAAATCCAAGCTGAGTTTATTATCATTATATAAATTTCTCTCTTCTGATCCTAAAAGGAAGTAAAAACATTTTCACGGGACCTTAATATTTTCATGGGCTCTATTGTGCTTATTGAGTTTGATGAAGAAGTTCACTCTGTATCAACCTCATTTAACCATCTTTCTACATTTTGTTTAATTATGAATTTCTTGCCTTCTTTTTTCTTTTTTTAAAATTTGTTCTAATTGGTTATACATGACATTAGAATGCATTTTGACATACTATATACAAATGGAGCATAACTTCTCAATTCTCTGGCTGTACATGGTGCTGAATCATACCAGTAGTGTAATCATATGTGTATATAGAGTAATTATGCCTGTCTTAGTCTACCATCCTTCCCATCCCCACCACCCCAACCTTCCCCTCACTCCCCTCTGCACAATCCAAAATTCCTTCATTCTTCCCTCCCCACCCCCCACTATGGATCAGCATTTGCTTATCAGAGAAAACATTTTGCCTTTGGTTCTTTAGGATTGACTTATTTCACTTAGCATGATATTCTCTAGTTCCATCCATTTACCTTCTTGTCTTCTTTTTAATTTGACTTAATTTACCTATTTGTGTGTGTGTGTGTGTGTGTGTGTGTGTGTGTGTATAAATAGTTATGGATAAAGAGAGCATGTGAAATGTCCAAAATGTAAAAAAGTTTGGAAATTATCTTCCCTCTCCTGATGACAAGAAAAAGTTGAATAAATTGGAAACCAACATTTTTTTCTTGAATGTATAAGAGAACTGAAGACACAGAGCAAACTACTGTTCTGAAAGCTGGAGGGACCAGAAAATACAGTTACAGCCAAAATCTGCTGTGAAGCCATATGCTGGTAGGCACACATAAATGATAATTTTGATCAATTTCTGGAAATTGAATGGGGATTAGTGTGAGTGAGAAACTCCTAAGGGCACAGTCTTGAAGGGGTTGTCTCCATGCTTTTGTTGACTTCATCTTATATAACCTTACCAGATTTTCATAGAGAAGGGCCAGGAAAACTTTGCTAGCTATGGCAGAGGAAGGGGAAGAATAATCATTTAAAAGTAATCACAGAGCATTCTCCAAAAGAAAGGTGTACTCTAGGATAAAAGACTTTATTAGAGCCTTATCAGAAGCAAAGAACGCTTCTCCAACCCCAGTTTCCCCAGCTATTCTGTTTCACTTATGGGCAGTGGATTAGCAACACTCATGAGGTTTTAGGTCAGGGACACCAGCCCAAAAGAAACTGAGAGCTAGTCACATGACTTTAGAATGCTTCTTCCCTCCCTACCACACATACCTAAACCCCCAAACCAATGGGCTCTAACATAACAGCTGAAAGAACTTCAAGCCTCAAACTCCACCTAAGGAGCAGGTCTTAGAGGAGCCTGAAGACAACAGGAAGGACAAATGCAAAGATGGCAAAGGAACTGTAAGTCTCTGGTACCTATAGCTATAGAAACCATTAAGTATTATCTAACTCCTAGACAGATTAACACAAAATCTCACACTAAAAACTTATTTATCTCAGCTCCTATTACCTAATACGACATCACCATCTTTCAGTGAAAAATCACAAGGCATACTAAAAGACATGAAAATAGTCTGAAGAAAGAAATCTGCAGAACCAGACCTAGACATGACACAAATTTTTGAATTATCAGATAGAGAATTTAAAATTACTGTGATTTGGCCTGGGGATGTAGGCCAGTAACAGAGAGCTCTCCTAGCATGCACAAGTCCTGGCTTTGTCCCTCAGTACTGCGTATACATGTGCACACATACATAAGAAAACTATGGTTAATATGCTAAGAGCCATGGTGAAAGAGGTAAACAACATGAAAGAACAGATGGGGAATGTAAACAGAGATGGGAACTTTAAAATAAAGAAAAGAAATGCTTTTCCCAAGGACATTTGAAGTACCAGGGAAGAACTGTGTCTATCAGTTGAACCAATAGTAAACATTAACATCCAGTGTGTGTAAGTGAAGTCCACAAGGTTTCTATCCTTTCCCTCATGAAGTAACAGTCAGGAGGAGAAATTGAGGAATATTTGAGAAGAAAATTCAAGGGATGCATGGAACTGACATCATACAAGCAAAAAGTTCATGGAGAGAGAGGTCCAACGGACATTTTTAAACAGGTAGGATTAACTCAGGACCATATGATATTGGAGGATAAGGTTTAAAGGAAAAATGTAGTGATCCTGTAAGAGAGAATAGGTTGAAGTTGGTTTGGTGGTAAAGTGAAACTGATTGTCAGTAATTACAAGTTGAATTCGTGGTTACCTACAGGAGAGAGCCTTGCCACTGTGCCTAATATTTTAGGCCTATCTTTTCTAGAGCCTGGAATATAATCCATGCTCATTAGGAACTTCCTACTTTCATTAATTAAATCATCTTGGAATATATAGAGCTATGTACCCTTATACCCTCATTTACCATAGCAACCCAGGTGCATAGCTTCTTTGCTCACTATTAGAATGTAAGGGAGCATTGTGATTGGTCCAGAGACATTGCATTTAAAATAACTTGCAAAGGAACACCCACAATCTCTTGTGTCACCTTGTGAAGGACATTTGAATTCTAACTCTGGGTAGTGTGGCTGTTTCCTTTCTGTTCTTAGACTGGGTTGATTCACAAATATGAACTAATTTTGACTCTGGTTAGAATAACATCCTCTTGTTGTGATCACTGAATATTGCAGATGTTGATTAGTAGTAAGCACAAAATAAGAACTCTGGCCTAAGCAAACAAGTTATTCCAGTGGTTTACACACATTTTTCAGTAGTGATTAACTTTTTAAACAAAACTTTAGGGGAAATCCCATTATAATCACAAGAGCAAATAGATTTTGCACTCCAACTATATGCTAAGGGTATGATAAGAAGTCTCTTCATTAATCAATTAATTTCATCTTTACAACAGTCTCATGAAAATAGAGTACTACTGTCATTCCCAAATTACAGTTGTGGAAACTGAAGCCAAAATAAGTAAACTGGCATGCCCTAGGATACCCAGAGAGTCAGTCTGAGACAGAGCTATGGTGTCTCCCAAGTCAGCACTAGTAATCATTACACACTACTCTCCCTCTTTTGCTAGGTGTCTTAGTCAGAACACTCCAGAGAAATACAGCCAACAGAGAGGGGAGGTGGGGAGAGAAAGAGAGCGAGAGTGAGAGAGAGAGAGAGAGAGAGAGAGAGAGAGAGAGAGAGAGAGAGTTGTATGTGATATTTAAATTACATACAGGTCTTATTTTTTCTGTGTAAATTGGGGAATAAATATAACAATAGGGTTACATCCTGATAAGACCTTCATAAATTGAAAATTATAAATTGAAAATGCATTTAAGATACCTAACCTACTGAATGTCATTAGCCTCACCTACCTTTCACATTCTTAGAACAATTATATTCACCTACTGTTGGATAAAATCCTCTAATTTTATAATGATGTGTTGAATATCTCAGGTGATTTATTGAATATACTTTTGAAAACGAAAATCAGCAAGGGGCGTGACTGCTTATCATGAACATACATAGAAGAAGACAGGCAGGTGTTTTTGTGGACACGATGGGACATGAAAACAAAACAGCAAAAACAGCAATAAAAAACCTCAGCAATATTCAAAAATGCTGGCATGCTGCCACTCTCCACCATTCTGAAAGCATTGTAAAACATATTGGCAAACTAGGAAAAGATCAAAATTAAAAATATGATTTTTACTGGCATATTGATTTTACCACCATTGTAAAGTCAAAAAATCATAAACCAAACCATTAATTTGGGGACCGTGTGTGTGTGTGTGTGTGTGTGTGTGTGTGTGTATGTGTGTGTATGTGTGTGTGCACATGCACATTTATTATAAGGAATTGTTCCACACAATTATGGAGGCTGACAAAATCTGCAGTGTGGACTGGCAGGCTGGAAGCTCAGGAGACTCAGGAGGTGATGTCCAAAGACCATCTAGTGGATAACCCCCTCTTGCTTGAGGAGGTCAGTCTTTCCATACTGTTCAGATGTTCAACTGATTGGATGAGTATCACATTATGGAGGTCAATTGACTTTACCCCAAACTCACCAATTTAAAAGTTAATCTCGTACAAAGACACCTTCTAAGTTGACAAATACAATTAACACTCACACCAGCTTAAAGAATAAAGGGGTTCCATAGGTGGTTCAATTTCTCTCCAGTAAAAAGTATTTTAATATGCACATAAACCCTGAACCATCCTGCCTAGAATATAGGTGCTATTTCTCTTCCATTTCTTCTACTCCCATCAGCCTGACTTTCCTCTCTGAATGTCTTTGTCTTTTAATCTTGGACAGCGCTTGCTTTTCTATGCTGGGCTGCCAAGGCCATTTAGATCCATGGCTTCCAAACTTTCTGGTTCCTCATCAATATCAATAAAAAACAGCTTGGAACACATACTCCTACTATTTCTAAATACATAAAAATACCCCCTCCAAATGTCATAAAGCATACATAATAGAAAACCGTGAAGAAAGAAACAATCTTTTAAAATATCTAATTCTGAAAGTCTTATCTCAAGCTCAATACACAATTGGCTAGATGGTCACTCTTAATGACAGTGTATTTTAATAATTTTAGTTTGACTTCTTGATGAATTTAAATAAATTTTGGCTAACTATATGTCACATATGATTATATCTTTATTGTTTTACTTCCAAATATGGCTGATAATGAGCTCTTCTGAGAAGTATAAGAAATGACAGCTTTGACATTTTCTTATTTCCTTGGCATTTCCAGTCCACAGAGTCTTTATCCTTGTGTTAGTTCATTTAAAAGTGTATAATTTTATCTGTAATTCTACTTGTCAGGATAAATTGTGAAAGACTTTGCAATGGGCAAGAAAAAAAATTACTGGGTATCCTGCCTAATGCTACATTTCTTTACCATTGAACCATTCTACAACCCTGAGTTGTAGAAACCTGGTAAGTACACATACAGTTCTCTTCTATAAGAAATGAAAATGATTATGTCCAATAACAAGCACTTGATTATTGACCTAAAGATGAGAGCTGCATCTAGTTGTAAATTTGTTTCAGAAAATTTCCCCAATGGCCTATATATGTGTTCTTCGAGTTCTTCTTCTTTGAAGGATTCTGAAAGATAGTAGGTAGAAGGCGAGATGGTTTGGTACCCAGGCTGGGGGAGCAGTTCAGTGCAGGATATCCTGTACTTGTCACCTGACAAAGGAAGCATTCTAAGACAACAATGGGCCATTCCTCCCTGAGATCAACTGGAGTTCTCCTAGCATAGCAGGTATGGATGACATTGCTGGCTAGAGTCAACCATGTGGAGCCCTCTCATGTCCTACACTTCTACCAGACATACTGAGGCTGCTGGAGGGCAAAGCAGACCTGAGAGACCTGGCTACCCCAGGTAGCCTGCTCAGTGAGACTCTGTGTCCCATGGGAGGAGACCCCTTTCCCCACCTAGAGATATTGTGTTGACAAATTGAACTGGAGGAAAATAACTAGGTACAGCAAGCACCTGGCTCAGAAGGTCTTTTGATCTTTGATTACCTAAGACTTTTAACCTTACACATCCAGAAACATCAGGACAGGCAGGAGAAGGACCCAGACATAGTAGGCAGTATGGTCCAGGAAATCTCTTTGTTCCTGCAGGTCTGAGAGTGTCTTCCTTCCTGCTGGAAGTAGCTGGGGCTAACGCGGGGAGTCCTACCACATTTCTTCCCATCAAGAAACCCTCAGGCCTGGTCGGAAGAAATCACTTCTACTTTCTTAAGCAGGAAACTGGAAACACCAGATAAAGTAACAGATGAAGATAACACTCAGAGATACTGAAAATGGAATTGCATTTGGAACCTCAGCCCAGATGTTGATAGCAAGGTGATAGCATACAAGGTGATAGCATACTAAAACAAAAGTATTAATGACAACTCACAGTCTCCTAATGTAATAGATAAAACTCCAGAATATCTGTTGATATTTATTTATCTATCTATATTTATTATTACCCATAATGCCAAGATGTAAGAAAGTCATAATTTGAATAGAAGAAGAAAAGACATCTGACATGGAGTTAAACCATATGTTGGCATTAAATGATAAGGGTTTGAAAGCGGAGGTCAAATAAATGCTTCAATAATCAATGAACATTTTTCTTAAAATGAAATAGTATGGAGTCTCAACAAAGAAGTAAAAGCAATAATAAAAAATTAAAATAATTGAACTGAAAAGTATAATAGCATGTTTTTTCTATTAAAACTGGTAATAAACTTTTATTGAAAGGTTTATATCAATAAACTAAACATTTTAAATAAAGTGAATAAATTCCTAGACAGACACATGGTACTAGAATTTCTTTCCTTTTTAGTTTTTTTAATTTGTTCTAAGAAGTTACACATGACAGAATGCATTTCAATTCATTGTACACAAATGGAGCCCAACTTTTAATTTCTCAGTTTGTACACGATGTAGTCATACCATTTGTGCGATCATGCATGTACTTAGAGTAATGATGTCAATCTCATTCCATCATCTTTAACAACATGTTTTTTAAGAAACTTGCTGAATTATCTCAGAAGTACAGTGGAGATGTTAGAATATTGAATATTTGAGGATAAGATGTAGATTTATCTTACCTAATTTGAACAACAGAGAAAGATTATGCTGAAAAATATTAATAGAGTCTCAGGGATCTGTGGGACATGTAATGAATGATTTGACATTTGTATCATTGTAGTGCAAAAAGAAAAGACAGGCTTAAAGAGTAACCGGAAAAATGTTGGCTAATATTTTCACCAAATTTGGTAAAAGACAAAGTCTCAGACCTGGGCTTGCAAACTTGAACTCAGGCAAAGTCAAATCTATGCCAAACCACATCATAATGAAACTTTTGAAAACTAAACATAAAGAAAATGTCTTGAAAGCAGCCAGAGTGGGAAAAAAACATATTACATATGGGGAAACACCAGAGTTCAGAAGGAAGTGCCAACTATTTTTCAAGTTCTGAAAGAAAAGAAATATCAACCATAAAGTCTATTTATAGCAAAATTACCCTTCAGAAATCAACTGGGACTAAACATTCTCATATGGAATAAAACTAACAACTAATCTGCTAACTTTTGTTAGCAGATCTATCTATAAAGATGGGCCAAAGAAGCTCTTCAAACAGAAAGAAGATGATAAAGGGGGAATCTTGGAATACCAGGAAGGAAGAGGAAACCACAGAAAAGCAGAAATAAGGCAGAATGGATTATCTCCTTGAGAGATTTATAAATCTTTTTTTTTTTTTTTTTTATGGTGCCAAGGGATTGAACCTAGGGCCTTATATTTGCAGGGCAAGCACTCTACCGACTGAACTCTCTCCCCAGCCCATAAATCATTTTTGATAAAAAGCAAAAATCTCAGTCACCTTCTGATACCCAAGATATGGTGGGAAGATAAAGGAATGTAAGTGGAAGGGAAACCTCCACATTTCATCTGGGGTGGTAATATTGCAATACCCACACAATGCTGTAGGCCCCATTAGTGTCTTGTAATTCTCAGAGAAACCACTACAGAAATGATGCAAAAACATTGAAAATCACTGTGAACATATCAACATTGAAAACTAGAAAATGGTTAAGACACTCACAGAAAGGCACAAAGGGAAACAAGAACATGAGGAAACAGATACAAAACAAAAATAAAATTGTCCCAGACCCAAATGTTAATGTGTCAGTTATTATCTTAAATGTAAATGGTTTAAATACACCAATCAAAAGACAGAGTTCACCTGAATGGGTCAGAAGACATCAACTAATTATGTGCTACTTAAAGGAGACTCACTTAAAATTCAATGAAATAGTTATGTTGAAAATAAAAGAATAAGTGAAATAAACCCCGAAAACATTTTTTACAAAAGAATTGATTATAGTAATATTTAATAAAATTGTCTTCAGAGGAAAAAAATATTAGAAACAAAGAGGGACATCACATAATGATAAACTGTTAATCTACCAGAAGACACAATCTCAAATGGGTGTGTTCTACACAAAAAAACCCTCAAAATATATGAAACAAAAAACTGATTCAACACATGTGTTGAATATTTAACATCTCCCTCTAGGCAAGACAGAAAATCAGCAAGTGTATAGAAGAGCTGAACAATTCAATCAAGAGAAATCAATTGATGTATGTGGGATGTACCATCCAATAGCTACAGCATAGTTTCTTCAAGCATCTATGAGATGATTACCAAGATACACCATGGTCCCTAATACAAACTTCAGTGAATTTAACGGAAGTGAGACCACACAGAGAGCATGTTGTCTTAGAACTAGAACTAAAGCTAGAAATAAATAAAGAAAGCAATAGGAACATCTCTAAACATGGATGTTAAATGACACATTAGTACATAATCATATGGATCAAAGAGTTAGTCTAAAAGGGAATTTAAAAACACATATAACGGAATGAAAATGAAAACATAACATGGCAAAATAAATGAGGTGTAGCAAAAGCAGGGCTGTGAGGAAAATTTATACCACAAAATGCTTCCATTAGAAATAAAGAAAATCCTATTCATAGGTTTTCATCTCAAGACACCAGAAAAAGAAGAGTGAAATAGTTCCAAACAAGGTAGAAGAAGAGAAATAGTGAAAATAACAGCAAACAATTAAAAGAAGGGAAATAGTGAAAATAAGAACAAACAAAAAAAATGAAAGAGAGCATCAGTAAAACACAAAGCTGTTTCCTTCAAACATATCAATAAAATAAATAGCCCTCTAGCAATACTGACAGAAATAAAGACACACATCATCAATATCAGAAAAAAAAATGACTGTCATTACAGAACATTCAGTCATTGAAAAAACAATAAAGTTACACTTTCACACTCACTAATATGATAACTTATAAGAAGTGAAGAAATCCTTTAAAAACAACAAACTACCAAAGCATGTAAAAAGTAAAGAGGATTCTATCCCATGACCAAATGGGAATGTACATCGAATTGTTTAACATTAAAAAAAATCAAACAATATAATTAATCATATCAATAAAGTAAAGCAGAAAACTCAAGTGATCAGATCAATCACATTATTTGCCTTATTGGATGATTTTGAGAATGAAATAAATTAGTGAATATGGCTGGTAATAAATATGCTAGCTAGTATTATTTACTCTTTAGGACCACTCTTAAATGGGCCTGATTGTGTTCTCCATAGAGAGGAAGGATTAATTACAAAGAGATATTAAAGAAATATTTTCATGCAGAAATCTCCAAGAGGGAAAGGGAAAACTACCTCCAAGCTCCCAGCTCTCACCAAATTCTTAGGACATCCAGAGAGTACACAGCCAACTGACCCATCTGTAGTCTACCAGCAAAATGCAGAGATAGTATTTACCATGAAAACCCAAGGACTCCACCATACCAGAGAGCTGGTCCTGCAGATTGGGAGGAGATAAAAATGGTGATTTGGGTATTATCATTTAACATCATTCCATCTTCTTAGGGATGTCACATGGCGTTAGTAGTTTTTGGACCCTGGATATAGATATCAACAGAGACATTAGGAAAGGTCCAACGGAGTAAAAATACCAACCATTATGTTGGCACCAAGGGGATGTGGTAACATAACATCTCAGAACTTCCCAGGGATTTTTAGAATTGGTTCAGGAACTGTGCAGTCAGAGGTGGTAACAGAGGCAAAGAGAAATGCTTCAGTTTTGTAAATGCAGTCCCAGTTCTACCCTAGACTGAACTAGCCTGCAGAATTGCAAGTGACACTTTTGATTTGCAATCAAAACTAACCACTTTTCCACTTTTCTGATCAGTTCTGTTTGTTACCTTCTCTTCTTACAGGCCTCCTTCATTTCCTCTTTTCTTCATATACATTTTTCACTAGAATTGATTGAGTTATTTACTTCATTTCACTTTTGATACTTTACTATTGCTAGTAAGTATGAATCAATTGATTTTCATATTCTGATCTCATATCGTACAGACTTGGCTGAATTTTTCTACAAATTCTAATCATTTTATGTGTAATTCTTAGTATTTAAAATGTATAAGATCATGCCAATGGCAAATATTGATACTTTCCCTTCTTCCTTTCCAATTTGAACACATTTTACTTCATTTTCATGCCTAATTAATTGCCCTATCTGGAACCTCTATTACAATGTTAGAGTAGTTGTAAGAATGAACATCCTTGTCTTATTCCTGATCTTAGTAAAAAGCATCCACTACGCATGATGCTATTTGTGGATTTTGTAGACATCCTTCATCAGGAGGAACTACCCTTCCATTCTCAGTTTATTGACTTTTTTTTATCATGAAAGAGCATTTGATTTTGTGCATTGCTTTTTCTATGACATAAATTATTTGTTTTTTATGCTTTAATCTGTTGATATGGTGCATTATGCTTACTTTTATTAGTTAAAATACCTTGCAATTCATGGATAAGCCCTACTTGCTTATGGTGTACAGTTCTTTTTTTTATGTTGCTGGATTTGGTTAGCTTGTACTTTGGTGAGGATTGCTGTACCTATATTCACAAGATATATTAACCAACAATTTTCTTTCTTTTGACATCTCTGTTTGATTCTAGTATCAAGACAATATTGGCCTCATAGAATAAGTTAGAAAGTGTATGCTTCTCATATATTTTGGAAGAGTTTGTGAAGGATTGTTATCAATTCTCCTTCAGATGTTTCGTAAAATTCCTCAGTGAAGTTTTGTTTTTTTCTTTGGGTGAAGTTGATTAATGGCTAATTCCATTTCGTTATGTGTTACAGGGCAATTTTAACTTCCCATTTTTTTCATGAGTCATTTTCGGTAGTGCATATCTTTCCAAGATTTTGCCATGTGATTGAGATTGTCTCGTCTTTTTGGCGTAGAGCTGCTGTAGGATTTCTTCATAAGAAGATCGTTAGTCATATGCTTTCATTCCTATTATTAGTAAGTTGCGTCTTCTCTCTATTATTTTTGGTTGATGTAACTAAATCTTTTTCAATTTTATTAATCTTTTCAGAGAATCTGCTTTTGATTTCATTGATGTTCTCTAAATATTTTCTGTTTCATTTGTTTCTATTCTAATCTCCGTTGTTTTCATTCTTTTGCATTCCGAGTTCGCTATAGTTGTGTTTTCTAATTTTTAAGGTGGAAGTTTAGGTTATTGATTGGAGACTTCTGATGTTTGCTTCAGCTTTATCCCATCAATTGATACATTGTATTTTCATTTGCACTCATCTCAACCTATTTTCTAACTGCCCTGTGATTCCTTCTTTGATCCATTGGTTATTTAGGAGAGTGTCATTTAATTGTCACATTATTGTGAATTTCCCACATCTCCTTGTTATCAATTTCTAATTTTATTTCATTGTGATTTTCTAATCTACTTTGAATGATTTCATCCCTTTGTAATTACTGAATATTTTTTATGACCTGATAAATGCTTTACTCTGGAGGATGTTTCATGCGCATTTGAGAAGAATGTACAAACTACACTTCTTGAATGGAGTTATTTATAAGTACCTGCTATGTCTAGTTGGCTTAAAGTGTTGTTGAAGTCTTCTTTTTCCTGTTTATCTATTTGTCATACCCATTACTTAAAAAGATGTGTCAGTGTTTCTAACTATCATTGTTGAATTATCTAGTTTTTCTTTGTTTCTTTAGGTTTTATTTCATGTATTTAGGAGTTGTGCTGTTAGGTACATGTGTATTTGTAAATTTTATGTCTTATTGATAAAATGACACTTTTATCATAAAATAGTCTTCTTTGTCTATAGTAACAATTTTGTCTGAAGTCTATTTTGTCTGTTATTTGTGAGAACACTTTCACTCTCTTTCGGTTACTATTTCCATAATATAACTTTCTGCACACTTTTATTTTCAACCTATTTATTTATTGTTGTTTATTGAACCTAAGCATGTCTCTTCTAGGCAATACCTAGTTATCTTATGTGTTTTTAAAAATCTATTTGGTTAACTTCTGCCTTTTATTTATTTTCCCCTCATTTTTATTGGTGGATTATAATTTTATACAATCATGGGGTTTGTTGTTATATATTCATGCATACAATATAACAATAAAATTTGGCCAATATCAGTCACCAGCAATCCCCCATTTCCCTTCCCCCTCTCATCCTCTACTGATCTAATCTCTGCCTTTTTTATTGAAACATTACAATTATTTATGTTTATGTAATGACTGATGCCTTTTTTTGCTCCTGAATTCCTTCATTACTACCCTCTTCTGTGCCAAATATATATTTTTCCATTAGGTCATCTTATTCTTCTTGTATTTGATTTTATTATGTCTTATCGAGTTATTTTCTTAGTGGTTGTCCTAGGGATTAAAATTAACAAACTAACTTAAAACAATATAGTTTGAGTTTACAAATATGGAAAAAAATTAGGGAGGGTTTAATGGATCATGGTAGTAGTTGTACAATGATATGAATGCATTCAATCCTACTGAACTTAACTAATTTGAATTAATGTGATATGGCAACTTTGCCAAACAGTTCAGACCCCTTTCCTGGGTGTGTAGCAAACAGCCTTCTGATGTTGTTGATGCTGTTGGTTAAGTGACTTCTTTATAAAGTCTCTATTCTTTATGTAGAGACTGAAAACTCTACTGAGTTGACATCTTGGAGAGCTTAAGACTGGAAGTAGATTTCCTTAAATGTTTGAATCAAGTTGTCAACCTTTTGCCAAATTATGTTGGGCATGCCTTCAAAGCTCCTGCATCTTATGACCCTTACCTTCTTTTTCTGATTGCACAGCTTGTTAAGGTCTGCTGGAGGTGAGAGACAGGTCCTTTTCAGGTATTCCCTGGGCATGCACATAGCCCTGCCCAGGCACTGGCCTTCTTAGTTCTCAGATATGTGTCAGAGCTTTCCAAAGCTCTTCTGACCCAGATTTTCTTTTGAAAATTTTTAGCTATGTTTGCATTTGCCACAGCTGTTGTTCCTATCTTAGGTTTCTTGGATGCCAAATAATTGCAATTAATGTTTTTCAACAAATACCCTGGGGATGGGATTCTATACACTGAGTTAACCTTGAACTGGATCAAAAAAAAAAAAAAACAAAAATGAAAAGCTTTGTTATTGGAACTTTGTCAGAGAGCTATCAAGTCAAGTAGCAACAATTTCTCAGAATGTGGGGTTTTGGAGCGCTCCGAAACTATTCTTTTACCTGATGTGTGTTAAGCACCTGTTTTCCATATGCACCATGACCCTGTATCTTCTGGTTTTCAAGGCTACAGTAGACCTGAATGTAGAAGGATGGGAACAGGGCAAATTACAATGCTCCAAAGCTTGCCATTTTGATTAAGCTTTAGACATTTTTTAAAATAAAAAATCCTTGGGGAGTTTCAAGCCTTTAGGTAATTTCCAAAGTTCTGAATAATGTTGATTTTGACATATTTTGCCAATATTCTAGTCTGCCTTAGGAGGAACATACATAGGTGATCTTTCTCCATCATTTTGGACATACTTTTTATGAGGGATGTTTTATAATAATAAAAATATTACTTTATTAGGAAGAAATTGTAGTCATTAATATGAGTTTCAAAATACATGAAACAAAACTGAATTGAAAGAGTAATGAGAAAAATCATAATATTATTCAAGATTTCTAAACACTGTACTTTCAGCAATTCATAAAGCAATGAGATAAAATGCCATTAAGAATATTTTGATTTGCATAAAACGAGAAGTGGGATAACTGGGTCAAATGGTGAGTCTATTCCAAACTTTTTGAGGAATCTCCACACTGCTTTCCAGAGTGACTACACCAATTTGAAACTCTACCAGCAATGTATGAGTGTGCCTTTTCCTCCACACCTTGCCAACACCCACTGTTGCTTATATTCTTGAAAATATCCATTCTAATTGGAGTGAGATGAAATCTTAGGGTAGTTTCGAAAAAAAAAAAGATTTTCAATTAAACACTCTATACTTGCTAGTTATTAAAAAAAAAGATTTTTTTTAACAATTGGAAAAACACAGTCAATACACTTGAACTGGATCAAAAAAAACCCATGAATGAATGAATTTTCCTAGGCTAATTCATCCAACAGTTGCTGAGTACATGTTGTTTAAAAATACACACAGGATGTTTATCAAGAGAGACAGGAGAGTGAGACAGACATTATTACCTCATGTACATATATGACTGCATGACTGATGTGATCCTACAATATGTACCATCAGAAAAATGATTTATATATGATTTATCAAAATGTATAAATGCATTCTACTGTCATGTACAGCTAATTAGAACAAAAAAATAAAAAGAGAGACCATCTGTTGGATCCCAAGTATTAATAAATTTATAAAAATTAAAATAAAAAATATTGAACCACAGCAGGATTAATTAGATAGAAAAATTTTTGGAAAAAACTTTAAATAGTTGACAATTAAACAACAGCTTAAAAATAATTCCTGGTTAGAGAAGGGAATTTATAAAATGCTTTCACTTTTGTAACAATGAAAATATAATGTATCAATATTTGTGGATGCAGCAAAAGTAGGAGTTGAGCAAATATATACCTTTAAATGACTATGGTACAAAAGAAGAAAGATATAAAACAAATCTTAAAAGTAACTTTAAAAAGTTGGAAAAGGGAGAGGAGCCAAGTAAAGCCAAAAGTAGTAGACAGAGGGAAATAGTAAAGAACAGAAATCAATCAAACAGAAAATAAGCACACAGTAGAGAAAGTCAAGATATGTCCTTTGACAATATTAATAAAATTAGGAACTTTTTGGCAAGACCAGAAAGAAAAAGAGAGTCAGTACAAATTACCAATATCAGGAATAATAAAGATACTATCACTATAAGTCCTAAAATCATCAAAAAGATAATAATAGAACTTAATGAATAATATTACACTATTAAATTTGATGAAATGGAAAAACTATGTAGAAAATACAACTTGCCAAAAGCAACAATAGATAAAATAGGAAATCTAAATATATTCATATGTACCTTTGAAAATTGAATTAGTCATAAAAATTCCCTCTAAGAAATTTGAGTCTAGATAGATTCACTGATAAATTCTGTCAAACATACAAAAAAAATTTTACTCAAACTTTTATAGAAAATGAATGTGAGAACACTTACCAAGTGTTGAGGTCAGTGTAACCCTGATACCAAAACCAAAGAAAAGCATTACAAGAGAAGGAAACTACCATGTCCCTTCTAACACACACACAAAATTCTTAACAAAACCAAAGGAAATTAATCCAACAATATATAAAAAATATAACCAACCACAATCAATGTGGTTCTACTCTGGGAATTTGGATTTGTTAATATTTAAAAATTAATCCATGTAATTCATCACATTAACAGAATAAAAGAACATTATTCTGACAGATTCAGGGAAACCTCTGACAAAATTCAACTGTCACTTATGATTTGAAATTGGACTCTCAGCAAAATAGAAACAGTAGGTAAGGACATCAAAAGGGCTAATGAAAAAGGGCTAATGTTATATTTAATGGTGAAATGTATCTGTTCTTGTTAATTCTAGTCAACACTGTTCAGGAGAACCTATCATGAACAATAAGGCAGTTAAAATAAATATTTAGCAAAAAGAATGGATAAAAAAGGAAACTATAACGATTCATTATTATTCATGATAGTAAATGGATATTGCTTAAAAACTAGAAGAACAGATATAGTTTTTATGGAGAGTAATTTGGGATACCTATCAAAATTTAAATGTGCAGATAATTTGACTGTATTTACTTATTTATTTTTATTTTTAAAATTGATGTATAAAAATGGTACAGATTTATGGAGTATTATGTGATGTTTCAATAAAAATTCCATGTCTAAAAGTTTTTCTCAGAGATATACTTGGCACACATGGGAAATGATGTACAAGAATATCATTGTTCTTTCTCTAACTTCAGCTCTTTAAATCTAGCAAATGTTTGGAAGCAAGCTAAATATTCATTGCCATGGAACCGTCTAAAATATATTAGGAGATAATCTGCAGCTGTAAAAAAAAAATAGCAATAGGCATCTCAATGTGTTCTGATATGGAACAATCTGAGAGACATTTTTATAGTTTAAAAAAATCCAGTTGAAAAATAGTGAATAGATTCTGGCTCACTTCTCATTGAACTATGCACATCTAGTCCAATTTCACATCAAGACTCTCTAAGATCTTCGGTAGAAACATATTCTCTCTCCGTCCCTGCTCTCTTCCCCATATATTGTAATGCATACCTAAAAGATGAATGAATGAATTAATGCTATAAATCCCATTTTATTCCTTCTCCCACAGAGTTCTGAAATGTTTCTGCTTCATTGTTCACAGTCAACCAGCAACTATACTTTATGTACTTCACAGCTCACGGCAACCAATGTTGTGCAAAGGTAGTGTGACCACTAGCCAAAGGGCAAGATGCCCTTCTGTTTTTGGCTTAAGTATGACATGGAAATGTGATGTCCTATATAACATTTCTTTTCTGTGCTTTTGTTCATGCATCTGCTCAATGGGTAAAACGACACCCCAGGGAGAAAATATAGAATCCAGTGAATTTTTTTCTTAAATTTCTGATTTCAGATTATGTGCTAAGTACTTTTTTTTCTTTTATTTATCTCTTAGTTTTTAACAGACTGCATTTTGATTCATTGTACACAAATGGGGTACATCATTTCGTTTCTATGGTTGTACACGATGTAGATTCATACCATTCGTGTACAATTCAGAATGCTCTTTGAAGAAACAAAGTACCACTTCTCAGTTTGTTGGGCTGATTAAACCACCTTTTAAATTAATATTTGTTTTCTTTATTGCTTAGGGTTTCATTGTAAACCACAAGTGAAACAACTCTTTGCATTGAAAATTCACCCCGTATTCATTCCAATAAAACCAGTACCTGGATGCATTGACTGTTTACTACTGTTAGGTGAAATGTTGGGCTCGTTACGATGGGAATGTCAAGGTAAGTGAGGAAGACATAAGCTCAGTTCACAGAAAAACTTCTAGTAAGAGAAAGGCTCATGACCTAAATAAAGGCAGAATCTGAGAGCTGTAAGAGCAGTTAAAGGTACAGGAAACCTCCACTACTAATGTGAAGAGAAGGACTTGAATTCCATTGAGGGGAAGTTCAGACAATGGAGGACCTGAGCTCAGCCTCACAGTCAGACAGGCTTCAGGAGGGCAGCTGAGTATCCGGGCAAAGGGAACATATCACAAAAGAAAATCATGAAGTGTATTCAGGATCTGGTACTTGGAACATATTGTTGTTGTTGTTGTTATTATTATTATTATTTTGGCACCAGGGATTAAACTCAGGGATATTTAACCACTGATCCACCTTCCCAGTCCATTTTTAAATTTTATCTGTTTTTTTGAGATATGGTCTTGCCAAGTTGCTTAGGGTCTCACTAAGTTGCTGAGGCCAGTCTTGAACTTGTGATCCTCCTACCTCAGTCTCCCAAGATGCTGAGATTACAGGCATGCACCACTGTGCCCAACACGTTGAAGACTTGAATAGATGGTCAGGGTTTGTGTAGGAGAGAACTGAAAGATAAAGATAAAATGGACAGGGTTTTAGGTGGAGACTTCTTTCAACTTTGTGAAAAGCACTTAATTAGATCTATGACATACAAAACTAGGAGAAAGAGGCTCAGCAAAGATTCCCAATGATGAACCATCTTTGTTGTGTTTTCTTCCATGCCACCAGTAAGTTTAAGCACCAAAAGGGAGAGAAAATAAAATACTTCTTGTGATCCTCATTGTGTACAGTTGGCGTTCAACAAGTGTTTGTCAAATAAACCATTAGAGAAATAGAAACAAAAATTGCGAGTCAGAGATCTGCTCCTTAGTGTCATACTGTGTCACTGAACAAGCTGTCACCACTGGAATCCAGAGTTCTCCCAAAAGTGGGCAAAGAAAGGATGAGTGGCAGAGTCAATTTTAAAGGGAGAAGTTTGATTATAACATATTGTCTTCAAATACAGTACTGCAGAAGAAGGGTCTATGTTTGAGAGGAAATACATTGAGCATCCTGGAGCTTTCAGGATGCTTTGCCGATGTCACTTCAGAAGTTGGACTTGAACAGGAGGAGGCCAGAGGAGCTCCATGCTGTCCTGTTCTCCATATCCTGGTTAAAAGGAAGCAAATGACTGATTGCTTCATAGAATACAGTCATCCTTCATATCTTTGGGGGATTGTTCCAGGATCCCCGCAGATACCAAAAATCTGCAGATGTTCAAGCTGTTTATAGGAAGTAGTATAGTGTTTGTATATAACCTACATCTTCCCATATGCTTTAAATCATCTCTAGATTACTTATAATATCCAATACAAGGTAAATATTATGCATATAGTTGTTCACTGTATTTTTAGGGAACAATAAAAAAATTCATGTATGTTCAGTCCAAAGCATACAGATATTGATGCCTGATTATACTATTTTTCCCAGTTATAATAACCACTTTAGTATCTTTCATATCACTAGAGCTTTGTGGCTTTTAAAAGTTCTTTTGTAACATTATTTCATGAATTTTCATGATCTACTATTTGTAGTAGCAAGGGGAAGAATTGTTTTCACTTGGTTTGACCATAAAGAAGTTGAGGTCTAAAGGAATTTCATGGTTTTTCTAAAATACAGTTGCCAAATGGAGAAGGTGAGATTCATCTTAGGTTTTTATTTATTTAATAGTCAAAAAAATCTAAGTATCTTCTACATTAAAGGCATTTATAAGAGGCTGGATATGCTGCATTTCCTGATTCAAAGCCTCAGAGTCCAGTGGGAAGATTCTAGTTCATGCAACTGGAGGACAGAAGTAATGTGTCGGATATTTCCAGACATACATGCATAAAAATATTAGATAAAAAAATAAAGTTTTTTCCAGACACATAGCTGAGCTTTGTGAAAGAAAGAAAAATCCCCGTATGCCAGGAATAAAAAATAACCTAAAACTAGAAAAGTAAACTTGTGGTCAGATGTTTTATTTGATAGGAAAGTGAAATCTGGATGCAGGTTCTAGCAGCTAAAGATGGGAATCATATGCCTTTGCAGGATGGAAGATAGGGTGGAACATCTGCAGAAAGCTGAAACCTGGGGTGGAGATGTTCCACCCAAAGTCTGAAATCTGAAAAGGCTGTTGTCCTTCCATAAAGGGAAAATCATAGCATAGAAGTGATAAGGAAGCCCATTGTCAGCCTAGATCTCTCAGAGGTAAAAAAGAAAAAAAAACCAAACATGTATCCTATATGGTATCAAAATATCAGAACTGTACCATGTACAGGAGTGGCATAGAGTTCAAGTGCATGGTATGGGAATTCCTAAGAAATGAGCATGAAACCAGACCTGGGCAGGTGCCCTGCAGTAGTGAAAGCCAAGCCACCCTTACAAAACTTTCCACAGTGCAGGGTGCCTGGAGAATCCATAGATAAAGAAATCCTTTACAAGATGAACTTTAAAACATAATTATGAATTCCCCAAAACCTGTCAGCTATGAGTAAGAATCAGCAGATACAAACACCAAAGAAATAGTACACATGACCTTGAAAGAGCTGAATACCCAAATGAAAATAAAAGCAAGCATATTTCAATGCATTAAAGAGATGAAGAAAGGACTGGAAGTCTAAATGGAGTAATAAACTGTATGTAGAAAAACAAAACAAATAACTGAAAATTAAGCAAACTGATTTTCCAGAAATAAAAATCTGGTAATCAAGATAAATGAAAAGATAATGTACCAACAGGCTGGACTTAACTCAAGAAAGAATGAATGTTGGTTGATTGAATGAGGAAACTATCCAGAGATAGAAAACAGGAACCAACATGTTAGACATATGGAGTAGACAATAAGAATATCCAAAGCACACCTAATGCGAGTTCTGAGCATAGACAAAAGCAAGGATGTGGGAGGGGCTTTATGAAAGTTGCTGTACCTGAGAACTTCCCTGACATCATAAATCCTTAGTTGACTTTGTATCCCAAGTCTTGAGAATAGCGAACACAAATCCAAAAATAGCACCATGGTAGTAGTACCACAGAACACTACAAACTAGCAGATATGAAGAGGAGACAGATGGTTAAAGGATGAAGGTAATGAGTTGCATGGTTGACCCACAAAGGAAGGAGAGAGCAACCTCCAGGGGACGTCAGAAACAAGCTGTATTAGTCAGGTTTCTGTTACTATAACAAAATGACTGAGATGATTAACTTAAAACACATAACATTTATTATAACTCAGGGTTCTGGAGGTTCCAGGACAAGATCAGGTGCACCCATTGTTTGGGGGTTCTGGCAAGAATGGCACATCACGGTGAGAGCATGTGGCAGAGCACTGTGCTTACATCGTGAACCAGGAAGCAGAGGGAAGAGAGAGGAACAGGAAGAGAATGAGGTCCTATGGTCCCCTTTGAGGGCAAACTTCCAGTGACCTAAGGACCTCTCGCTAGGCCCCACCTCCTAAAGGTTCCACTACATCGCACAAGTGCTGCCCCTAGGGAAGAAGTCTTTGACACATGGACCTTTAGGGGATGCTCATCCAAGCTGAAGTCCAGGCTCAGCGAGATGGCCACTGAAGAAGCACAAGGGAGAAATGTGGGAAGCAAATTGAGCAGGGAGTTGGGCATGGAAGTGGGATGAGCATGATAGGCTTACAGGAAATGCAAGCTGTTGGCATGGGTATGTGGGACGGAAGTGGCTCTGGCAGAAAAGAAAGCTGAAGGGGAAGGTGGGACCCACTGTGGGACATCATCTCTTCCTCTAAGTCAAGGAGAGTCACCAAGGATTTTAAGCAGAGCAAGGACAGGGTAACAACTCACATTTTAAAAGTACGCTGGCTGCTCTGTGGAGGACGGACAGGAAATGAATAAAGATGACAGAGGGGCATGAGGGAGAGAACAGTCACCACAATGGAAGATGAGGTGGATGCCAAGGTCAGAACACAGCCAGCAGCTAGGGGAGGTGGGTATGAAGTGAAGGAGCCAGGCCTGGAAGGGGCTGATGGACATGCAACATGTAGGATGCCGTGCGTGCGAGGAGAGGAACGGGGCTGAAGGATGACTTCCGTGTGGCTGGCTAGGGAACAGGATGCCTGGACCTCTGTACAGGCCACACAAGCTTCTAATCTTAACAGACATGGGTTTTATATGTTACTGCCTCATCACTATTTCATTACCTCTCTTTTTAATACCCAATGTCAAACATCATTGATTAACAATGATTAATTCACTATCATGAATCATTTTGAAAGAAAATCCATGTTTGGGGTTGGTGGTGAATATGATGTTCTTGGTAGGTAATATTACATAAACGGGTAGCAGCAGAATGTTTAAACTGTTTCTTTGCTATGTAGGGATGCCTCATTAAAAAGGAAAACTGTATTTCTTATAACTATGTAGATTCCTAGAACATGAAAACAATGGTATTTGAGGTGGAGGATTGTGAAGAAGATGATGTTTACAATCATAGCGATTTCTTAGCATCCTTAAGAGGAGTGACAAGGGAAGACACGACAGGATTTGACTGAAATCTCATCTACTCTTACAAGGAGATACTAGTTTGGCCCTGTTCATTCTCCCCTGGCTTCCTGCTGGGATCATGGCAGATGCTGGGTTCTTAATCCAGGAGTAAGAGGAAAAAATATTCTTTTAGCTGTGAGAAGTTGCAATGTCAGAGGTGGACAGCATCGCTGAACCCCCGTTATGTATTAGAGATTTTTCATATGGAAAGGAAATGAATTCAAAGACCATTATGAATTTAACTATTTTAAAAGTGAGGAAATGGGATTCAGAAAAGTACCTCGGCCAGAGCCCTGAGTAGAGAGAGATGCTTGAAGGCAGTAATGTGGAGTTCCTGCTATCACCTCACTGAGTTGAGTCCCCTGCCATTGGCAATGTGGTCTGTGCCCCTCCAGCCAGCCACCACTTCATGAGGGAACTAGTGTATATGGCCAGTGGAGCTCAGGGCAGGGGCCAGGCCTGGCTCCTCCATACCCTCGCTGTGTGGGCTCCAAAAATCAATCAACTTCTTGCTGCCTTGTCCTCCTCATCTGTGAAATAGGGATCAAATTACTTCACTGCAAATCTTTCTGCCCAACTGAAGTTTTGATGAGTAATCATATAAGGGAGGGGTGTGTCACCTCAGGGCAGACTCATTTATTATGGAACAGGTCCACCTTTCTTCTTTCCTCCACATTCTGCAAAAGACTTTAAAAAAAATAAAAGTAAAATAAGCTAAGGGGGAAATTTTCCAGAATTTCATTGCATAATATTTAATAATTCCAAACTAATTTAATCTAAAACCCTTTATCTTAGTTAATAATGTCAGATTACTCTGAGAAAAACTAACTTGGTTTTGGCACTGGCATAATTGCCAAGAGCTTAACCAGACTTAGTTCTTTTATTTCCTACATAAAAGGAATTATGTGCAAAGTGACATTTCAGATTACCATAGTTTCCAAACACCTATAGGGCTCTGAGGTTTAGTCATTTCTCTAGGGAGCATGTGGGGAATAACTTAAACAATTCCAAGCCAACTTCAGCTTGCTATGACATTTCCATATATTAGGACTGCATAAATTTGTATGTTTCTCTTAAAAACTAAGACTAAGAGTTAAGCACAGAGCAGTGTTACCAATCTTTAGAAATATTAACAAATACTCATAAGAGTCATTAGATTGAATACTTAGTCATTGTTCTATGTGGGACGAGGTAAATGCTGTCTTTCTGAGGTTAATTCAGAATCTACAGGGACATATATGCACATTTGTCTCTTTAGTATCTACAGGGGATTGGCTCTAAACCCTGGCCAGGATAACAAAATCTGAGGATTTTGATGTAATATTTACATATAATCCACACACATCCTCCTATGTACTTTAAATCATCTCTAAATTATTTATAATACTTAATATAATGTAAATGCTGTGACAGTAGTTGCACTGTTTAATTTAGGAAGAAAAAAATGTCTGTACATATTCCATACAGATGCTATTTTTTCCCAATATTTTCCATCCAGTCGACTGAATCTGTGGATGTAGAACTTATAAGACATTAGTTGTTGACCATAGACAGATCATATTAATCCAAGGTGGGCTGTACCCCAAGAACAAGCTGCTTTAAGAGGAAAACATGAGATTAGAATTTTGAGGGGAATTGTCTGCGAGTGATTTTTGTCTGAGGACCAATTTTTGCAAGTGGCATCTGAATCTTTCCTGGATACCACAGATTCTTTCAAACTTTTAACATACTTGATGGAAGTGTTGATTGTGCGCCAGAGCGGGTTGTGAAGACCAATAGGTACCAGACTTGCAGAAGACCCAGAAGCCTACAGATGGGATGATGAGTGGGGGCTGGGCAGGGGCACTCTCATGAAGAGGACAGCCAAGTCTCTGTGCTGGCAATACCATAACCAAAGTGAGAAGTGCTTCCAAGAGATCGCAAAAGTTTGAAGTTTTCTATGAAGCATCCTGATTTTTAAATATTGGTATTGATGGCAAAACCACAATACTTTTAGCACTGTTCACTGTTTGGGGCCAAATAAAGCTAGTTAGCTACCTCTGGATGTTATTCCTGTCCCCAAACGGTTGACTTCCATCAACTACTCTCATCATTGCTAACTGGTGACCATGAGGCCTCTGGGTAGAGATGCTGCACATGCATTTGAACAGGTGAGGACTCACTCGTGGTTCTTATATGCTGACATAGCTGCATCATTTCATAAAGAGAGAAATTCCATTTTTAAGTAAGAGAAGGCATTCTGATCTGAACATATTACTCAAGGGAACCAAACTCAAAATGAATATACTTCAGGAATCCAGTCAAACACTCTGCTGTGCAATATTTTTACTTTTTCCTTCTTCCTTCCACAGAAGCCCATAATGCATTATTTAAACTCTCAATCTGTCCATTCTAAGAACTTTTTCTTTAACAAAAGATAGAGAGAGGGAAGTTTGGAGTCATTATTATGTTATGGGACACAACTTAAGAACAGACCGATCACCACTGAGAAGTCCAAATTTGAGAGTCTTTATTAAGCTGGCCAGCTGACTGTCTCACACAATGCCCCCAAAAATAGTTATTGGGAGAACAGCCCCGACCACAGGGTTGTAGGGGTTCTTATACCAAAAATCACATTAATCATAAGTGTCTGTTGCTATGATTTGAAATTACACATTAACATCATGAGATCATCGACAGAGAGGGAAGTGGGTCAAAATGACCCTTACCTACGTACAAACTAAAGAATGGTTGCTAACATCCACACAATCACTGTTCACATGATACACTGTTTAGGAGCAATAGGAATCAAAAGAGAACAATTCTTTAATACATAGGAGTTGCCATTGTATATTATTAAACATGTCACATCAAGTAACTGATGATGGGCACAGAGGTGGGGTATTCCCATGGGAGAAGCTTATTTCCTACATAACATGGAGTCTCAGAGCAAAATGGAGTCTGTTTAGTCATTTCCCGTAGAGTCTGGCCTATAACATTCTCATGGAGCCAGATCTGTCAGCCCATCACAATTAGAAGATGGTTTCCTGTGCATTTCTGTTATCTTCCTGTGTGAACAAGCAGATAAAGACAAAAGGAACGGCAGAATCCTCCATCAGCAAGTCCATCAGTTCAGAATGAGACATATGTCTCCTAAACTGCAGTCCAACCCACTGTGGCAATCCTGGGATTCTGGTGGCCTTGGCTCACCATCTTTCAGTGACTATGCCTGCCAGAGTGGCCAAAGCAGACAATTATGCTGAAGGACATTGCACACATCCGCCAGCACCAGTTAGGCCAGCAACTATCTGTAATCTTGTGTTGGGGATGCAAAGAAGCAAAAGATTCAGCAATGTGATCAGGAAAAAATATCTTTTTTCATTCTGCTGCTTATTTAGGTACGCTGGGCAGAATACCCTTGGAGGTCATAGCACTTTCCCACAACTCACAAGCTAATAAACAGTAAATGCACTTGAAGGACTCTTACACATATTCCCAAAGGCAAGTCTAAGTGAGGCAGAGAAAAACAGAAGGCATTGCCTGTGCTTCCTTTGAGACTGGAAGACCACCCTGGTCTCATGGAAACACAGCTGGTCAAGGTCTCTGGATTATCCCCTGATGGGCATCTAAGTCAGAGGTGAGGAAGGGCAATTTGCAAGATGGCAGCAGTTTGATGTTAGCTATTCTGTCAAGGGAGAATATTTGCTGAATTGATGCTGTCTTTCTTTTTGAGTAACACCATTTACTGCCTTGAGAAGCTATGGGTGTAAAAGAGAGTTCAGAAATATTTCAAAGTAGTGATAGTTTATTTGGGTACAAGTGAAACCAGAATATATATTCATATTTGAGAACCACAAACCTGATTTGTTAGTCTTATTTTGAATTTGTCTGTGATTTGGGCACTCACTATATAACATTGCAACTGAATGTAGATATTGACAGAGACCTCTAAGAAACCTAGGCTATCCAAATATGTTCTAAGACTTAATGAGAGCTAATGGGGACTTAGACCAGCAGATGATCTAACCAGTTTCTCCAGGAAATAGATTTACTGAAAGGAGCTCTAGATAGTTGCTTATTCTCTGTGTTGCTCAGATATCTTTCCTCTTTTGGTTTTCACAGGGAAAATCCAATGATATTAATATTTCATTTAAGACTTAGCTACCTTATAGAGAATCAATAGTAGATTTAATCACAAATGACAATATTATCAGTCTTTGCTTAAATAGTGGACTTTGCATAAGAGCAAGCTATTCATTCATAGGTCTACCTTTATTTGAGTAAATGAGAAAATATAAAAAATGGATTTTAAGGTCTTCAGAGGATTAATGCAGAGACAGAAATAGAAAGATTTGTGCTTATTTAGGTTATTTCTGAGTATGCTTTTAAGAGCAAATGCCCAATCTTTGGTAAAAGTCCTTACTCAGGGGGATTTTAATATCTTGTGGTTTCAATCTCTCACATTCTACTTGCCTAAGTCCTCATTAGGGTCTCAAGTTTCCCAGTCACCAGACAGCTACTACAGCTCAGATTTAATCATCAGCAGATGCCCCTGACGAGGAAGGAAGGGCCATCCCTGCCCTCTAGTAACCCTCTCATTAATGAAATATTCACCAAGAAAACAGTGTTCAAATGCAAACAAACAGCATGGACCATATCCTTGCTCCACTTCTAACCTCCTATGATCTTTGGCTTCTGTTCAGTAATGGCATTTATTTTTACTTCATTAAAAATGTGAGAGATGGAATTTCATTTAGGTCTAAAGTTCAAAGATTTACAGCACTGATATAGCAGAGAGAGTTGTCTTGGCATTTGTATCAATTTGGGGTTAGAAGTGCTGGTCTATTTAAGATGTTTTCTTGCAAAGGAGCTAGCAAAGTCGCCTCATATTTTGTCAGCAATTTACCAACAATTTAGAACATTCTGTCACAATCATTTTCCTCACTTGATCTTTTCAATCACTCTGAGTTAACTGTGATTATTTTCCTTTTATAGATTTCAAGTCACCTCATTTTCCCAGACTTTGTGGGATTAAAGATAAAGTGCTTCTAAGGCATCCCAGATTGAAATAAGCACTATTTCCATTTATAGGTGTCTATAAACTCAAAGTGCCCCTTCCTTGTACCAAGTCCTGCATGCTGCACCTACATATACAAATATTTAAAACCTTAAGTCCAAACAGTGTTAATTATAATGAACATGTCAAAGAAGAGGGAAGACATTGACAATTTTACTATTACATATTAAATTGAAAATCCAATTTGAAAATAATTCATAAATCTATGTTTCTAGATATAGTTTAAAAACTATATGTTTTTGAATTATTATTTTCACCATTGCCAGATGTCACCCATTCTTTCTATCCCCTTATTTTTACATGTAATGGAGCAATGTCATATGAAGGCTCTACCACTAAATGGGCAATGTATCTTTGTCCTGAGTCTAATCTGGCAGGACTCTATCAACTAAAGGGAGCCATATGGTTGTCCCTGACAGTACAACATTCTGAAGAAATTACTGTATCACTAAAATGATGTAAAATATCTACCAAACTCCCAAACAGAAATGCTAAAACTAAGGTTTAGAAAGGTTAAGTGTCTAAACCAAGTTAGGATTACTATATGTGACAAAATTGGAGGGGAATCTAGGTTAGCTTGATGCATGACAGACTTGATGGACAAGACAATAGCACAGAAGAGAACATGAAATGGGACATGAGATGTGTTCTGGGGACAAGAAAAAGGCAAGTTCTAACCACAGCAGATGTGGACTGAAGACACTGAGTACAACAAACATTTATTGCAAATGGGGACATTTGTTGAGGAAGGAAGGACACTGCACTGTGCAAGAAGTATATTTTGTGAACTTGTATTTTAAGTATCTTGAAGTCCTCAGTGGCCAACCTAGTGCCTGACTCAGAAGAGCATTAATAATAAAGGTTATGAATTCTAGGTCAGCTGAATGACTACGACATCCAGGTCAGAATCTTTTTTCAATAGAAACAATGCATGTATGTTCAGGTCTTTTCCATTATGGTCATCAGACTGACGCACTCAATGATAGTTGTGTGGTACTGAAATTACTATTATTCTCTACTTCAAAATGTTTACCTTTTCTTTCCATTGTGAATTGAAAGCAAGTTCCCTAAAGGTTGATCTTAGTGATTTTTTTTTCTTGTTTACTGCTTTTACAGCTTCCAAGAATGGCTCTGAAATTCAGTATGAATGTGATTGTTTTTCATTTCCTCTACTTATTTCTATCAGATGACAATAAAAAGTTTGTCCTTGCTCATCTAGATTGACAAAAAAATTGTTCAGATCAGGCATGGTATTGGCACCAATTTATGACTCTGTATTAATGTGTCTCACATTTAGGATGACAAATTTCTTTGAAATTCAGGACTGTATGAGACATAAATAATGGTGTCATGGTGACTAGTGGAGATTGTCAGTGTCTCACCCTGTGAAGATTCACAAGGTTGAGCTCATTGAGACTCCAGCCAGAGAGAACTGGCCTGATGTTTCTTTCCTCTTCATGTTGACAACTCTTTCACCATTTCTCCCAGAACTTACAGAAACATGAGAGTTGGCACTTTAGGGAAAAAAAAAATCACAATTATATGAACACACTTGACTAGTATGAAAGAAGAAAGGGGGGACATAAATCTGAAAAGCTAAGGACACAAAAGAATACTAACCACAGACCTCAAAATTTAAAAAAAGAATAAATCCAAATTAATGTGTTTTAAAATATTTGTGAAGTGAGCTATTTCCCAGGAAAGAGAAATGACTAAGATAAGCTAAAGAAACATAGAACTTGAAAGAATTATAGTAATAGAGATAAGGGTGACAAGAACATGGTAAGAATATTGGTAGCAATATTGATAATTTAAAAAAAAATACTGGTAACATTTACATTATATTAACTGTTCCAGAAAATACAGAAATGTGTAAAATTTTCCAAATCACTTTTCATGTTAGCATAACTGTGGTATCTAAATCTGAAAAACTAAAACAAATAAGAAAACGTCAGGCATGCTTCAGTTATAAATGGCAAGGTACAAATTTTATATTGAAGACTAGCAAATAGCATTTAGCAACAGATTTCAAAAATAACACCCATGTCTAAATTTTCCTTGGGAATGCATTGCTGACATTAAAAGTAAATCCATTAGTAGACTTTTTACTATAAGTTGGCAAAAAGGGAAATTATACAAGTTTATTTAAAAAATTATCAAGGGCCATATATACTGAAATTTCAACATAAATTCTTTCTTCTTGTTCATTCAATTTAGTTATACATGAGAGAAGAATGCATTTTGATTCATTGTACAAAAATGGAATACAACTTTTCATTTATCTGTTTGTATATGATGTAGAGTAACACCATTTGTGTAATCATACATGTACATAGGGTAATGATGTTTTTCTTATTCCAAAATCTTTCCTTCCCCACTTCCCCTCCCCTCATTTCCCTCTACACAATTCAATGTTCCTCCATTCTTCTCTTATGCCCTCCCCCTCATTATGAATCAGCATCCACTTATCAGAGAAAACATTTTGTCTTTGGTTTTTTTTGGGATTGGCATATTTCACTTAGCATGATATTCCCCAACTCCATCCATTTACCTGCAAATGCCATAATTTTATTCTTCTTTATGGCTAAGTGATATTCCATTGTGTATATATACCATAATTTCTTTATCTGTTCGTCTATTGAAGGACATCTAGGTTGGTTCCACAATCTAGCTATTGTAAATTGATCTGCTGTGAACATTGATGTGGCTTTGTCTCTGTAGTATGTGGATTTTAAGTCCTTTGAATATAAACAAGGTATGGGATAGCTGGGTCAAATGAGTTCATTCCAAATTTTCTAAGGAATCTCTGTACTGCTTTCCAGAGTGACTGCACCAATTTGTAACTCCACCAGCAATGTATGAATACCTTTTTCCCCACACCCTCACCAACACCTGTGGTTGCTTATATTTTTGATAATAGCCATTCTAGTTGGAGTGAAGTGAAATCTTAGGGTAATTTTGATTTGCATTTCTCTAATTACTGGAGATGTTGAATATTTTTTCATGTATTTGTTGATTGCTTGTACATCTTCTTCTATTAGGTATCTGCTCAGTTTCTTAGCCCATTTATTGATTGGGTTATTTGTAGTTTTGGTGTTAAATGTTTTGAGTTCTTTATAAATTCTGGAGATTAGTGCTCTATCTGAAGTGTGTGTGTGCCAAAGATTTTCTCCCATTCTGTAAGTTCTTTCTTCACATTATTGATTATTTCCTTTGCTGATAAAAAAAAAAAAAAAAAAAAAAACTTTTTAGTTTGAATTCATCCCATTTATTGATTCTTGCTTTTATTTCTTGTTAAAAAAATAACTCTGGGAGTCTTGTTAAGGAAGTCTGATCCTAAGCCAACACGATGAAGATTTGGGCCTACTTTTTCTTCTATTAGGGGAAGGATCTCTCGTCTAATTCCTAGGTCTTTGATTCATTTTGAGTTGAGTTTTGTGTAGGGTGAGAGATAGAGGTTTAATTCCATTTTTGCTGCATGTGGATTTCCAGTTTTTCCAGCACAATTTATTGAAGAGGTTATCTTTTCTCCATTGTATGTTTTTGGAACCTTTGTCTAGTATGAGATAACTGTATTCATGTGGGTTTTTCTCTGTGTCTTCTATTCTGTACCGTAGGTCTACCTGTCTACTTTGGTGCCAATACCATTTTTGTTACTATTGCTCTGTAATATAGTTTAAGTTCTGGTATTTGATACCTTCTGGTTCACTCTTCCTGCTAAGGATTGCTCTGGCTATCCTAGGTCTCTTATTATTCCAAATGAATTTCAAGATTGCTTTCTCTATTTCTATAAGGAATGTCATTGGGATTTTAATTGGAATTGCATTAAATCTGTATAGCACTTTTGGTAGTGTGACCATTTTGGCAATATTAATTCTGCCTATCCAAGAACATGGGAGATCTTTCCATCTTCTAAGGTTTTCTTTAATTTTTTTCTTTAGTGTTCTGTAGTTTTCATTGTAGAGGACTTTCACCTCTTTTGTTAGATTGATTCCCATGTATTTTATGTTTTGGGGGGGGCTATTGTGCATGGGGTAGTTTTCCTATTTCTCTTTCACTTATGAATAGAAGTGCATTGGATTTATGAGTGTTGATTTTATATCCTGCTATTTTGCTGAATTCATTTATTAGTTCTGGAAGTTTTCTGGTGGAATTTTTTGAGTCCTCTAAATATAGAATCATGTCATTGGCAAATAGTGACTGCTTGAGTTCTTCTTTTCCTATTAATATCCCTTTAATTTCTTGGTCTGTCTAATTGCTCTGGCTAGAGTTTCAAGTACAATGTTGAATAGAAGTGGTGAAAGAGGGCCTCCCTGTCTTGTTCCAGCTTTTAGAGAAAATGCACAGTTTTTCTCCATTTAGAATGATGTTGGCCTTGGGCTTAGCATAGATAGCCTTTACAATGTTGAGGTGTGTTCCTACAATCCCTGCTTTTTCTTGTGTTTTGAGCATAAAGGTGTTCTGTAGTTTGTCAAATGCTTTTTCTGCTTCTATTGAAATAATCATGTGATTTATAACTTTAAGTCTATTGATGTGATGAATTACATTTATTGATTTCCAGATGTTGAACCAACCTTGCATCCCTGGGATGAACCCCACTTGATTATAGTGCACTATCTTTTTAATATGTTTTTGTATGTGATTTGCCAGAATTTTTAAAAGAATTTTTGCATCTATGTTCATCAAAGATATTGGTCTGAAGTTTTCTTTCCTTGATGTGTCTTTGTCTGGTTTTGGTATCAGGGTGACACTAGCTTCATAGAATGAGTTTGGAAAGATTTCTCTTTTTCTATTTCATGGAATACTTTGAGGAGTATTGGTATTAGTTATTCTTTGAAGGTCTTATAGAACTTGATTGAGAATTCATCTGGTCCCGGGCTTTTCTTGGTTGGTAGGCTGTTGATGGCTTCTTTTATTTCATTGCTTGAAATTGATCTGTTTAAATTGTATATGTCCTCCTGATTCAGTTTGGGTAGATCATATGTCTCTAGAAACCTGTCGATGTCTTTGAGATTTTCTATTTTTTTGGAATATAGATTTTCAAAATAGCTTCTAATTACGTTTTGTATTTCAATTGTGGCTGTCATTATATTTCCTTTTTCATAACAAATTTTAGTAATTTGAGTTTTCTCTTTCTCTTTGTTAGTGTGGCTAAGGGTTTAACAATTTTGTTCATTTTTTTCAAAGAACCAACTTTTTGTTTTGTTAATTTTTTCAATTGTTTCTTTTGTTTCAATTTCATTGATTTCAGCTCTGATTTTAATTATTTTCTGTCTTCTGCTATTTTTGGTGTTGATCTGTTCTTCTTTTCCTAGGGCTTTGAGATGTAAAGTTAGGTTATTTAGTAAATGTTGACTTTTTATTCTTTTATTGAATGCACTCCATGCAATGTATTTTCCTCTTAATACTGCTTTCATAGTGTCCCAGAGATTTTGATTTGTTGCATTGGTATTCCTTTCTACTTCTAAGAATTTTATCTCATCCCTGATGTCTTCTGCTACCAATGCATCATTCAATAGAGTATTATTAAATCTCCAGATGTTGGAATAGTTTGTATTTTTTCATTTTATCCTTGATTTCTAATTTCATTTCATTATGATCTGATAGAATATAAGGTAGTATCTCTACTTTTTTGTATTTGCTAAGAGTTGCTTTGTGGCATAGCATATGGTCTATTTTACACAAGGATCCATGTGCTGCTGAGAAAAAAACTGTATTCACTTGTTGATGGATGGAATATTCTATATATGTTTGTTAAGTCTAAATTATTGATTGCCTTATTGAGTTCTATGGGTTTTTTTTTTTTTTTTTCAGTGTTTGTTTGGAAGATCTATCCAGTGGTGAGAGGGGTATGTTAAAGTCATCCAGTATTATTTTGTTGTGGTCTATTTGATTCCTGAAATTGAAAAATGTTTGTTTGATGTACAAAGATGCTCAATTGTTTGGGACATAAATATTTATGATTGTTATGGCTTGTTGATTTATGGTTCCCTTAAGCAGTATAAAAAGTCCTTCCTGATACCCTCTAATTTTGACTTGAAGTCCACTTTATCTGATATGAGGATGTAAACCCCAGCTTTTTTATTGAGCATGTGTGCATGATATGTTTTCTCCTATCCTTTCACCTTCAGTTTGTGGATATCTTTTCCTATGAGATGAATCTCTTGAAGGTAGCATATTGTTGGGTCTTTTTAAAAATCCCATCTGCCAGTCTGTGTCTTTTAATTAATGAGTTTAGGTCATTAATATTTGGGGTTATCATTGAGAAATGATTTGTATTCCCTGTCATTTTGGCTTATTTGGGGGTTTTAACTTGACTTGGTTTCTCCTTTGATTTGTTTTTCCTTTAGTGAGTTTCTCCCTTTGCTGACTTTCATTGTTGTTTTTCACTTCCTCCTGATGGAATATTTTGCTGAGAATGTTCTGTAGTGCAGGCTTTCTGTCTGTAAATTCTTTTAACTTATGTTTATCTTGGAAGGATTTTATTTCATCATCAAATCTGAAGGTTAGTTTTGCTATGTATAAGATTCTTGGTTGGCATCCATGTTCTTGCAGAGTTTGAAATATGTTATTCCAGGCCTCCCAGTTTTTAGGGTCTGGACTGAGAAATCTCCCGATATCCATATTCTTTTCCCCCTATAGATATTCTGGACTTTTCTCTCATTACCTTTAAAATTGTATCTTTATTTTGTGTGTTGGGCATTTTCATTATAATATGTCTTGGTGAGAATCTGTTGTAATTTTATACATTTGATATCCTGTAAGCCTCTTGTATTTGATTTTCTGGTTCATTCTTCAGGTTTGGGAAATTTTCTGATATTATTTCATTGAACAGATTGTTCATTCCTTTGGTTTGTATTTCTGTGCCTTCCTCAATCCCAATTATTCTTAAATGTAGACTTTTCATATTATCCCATAATTCTTGGAGGTTCTGTTCATGATTTCTTACCATCTTCTCTGTGTGGTCAACTCTATTTTCAAGATTAAATATTTTGTCTGAGGGTCTGTCTTCCAAGTGATCTCTAGTCTGTTGTTGGTGCTTTCTATTGAGTTTTTAATTTGGTTTATTATTTCCCTCATTTCAAGGATTTCTGGGTTTTTTTTTCAGAGTCTCCATCTCTTTATTGAAACAATCTTTTGCTTCCTGAATTTGCTCTTTTAACTGTTTATTAAAGTGATCATTCATTGCCTGCCTTTACTCTCATATCATTCTTTACTTCACAGATCATTTTAATTATGTACATTTTGAATTCCTTTTCTGACATTTCTTCTGTGCTGTCAATGGATTCCATTAATATAACATCTTGTTTTGTTTGGGGTGCTTTATTCCCTTGTTTTTTCATGTTGTTCATGTATTTGCCCCTCTAGCAGTGTGGATCTGAGGTATTACAGCCTTCCCCCTATAGGTTTATAGTGTCCCTAAAGATTATCAGTACCTCACCATTAAGGAGGAGATAAATATTTACAGAAACCAGTACAAACAATATACAGCCTTAAACCAAATAGCCCTTATTAAGATGTTAACAGTTTTGTTGTAATAAACAGAAATGATGAATTCAATTCTTATCTATAGCATAAAAAATAGGTTTGCAATAAGGTCTACAATTTCTAATGGTGGACAAAGAGGATGGGGGAGGAGTGTAGGGTGTAATGTTAATGAGGTAAGAAGTGAGAATATAGAGGTACTACATCATACAAAGAGTGAAAGTGGATTCAAAAGAAGTTATTTGTTAGCATGAGGAAAGGGAGAAAGATACTTTGAGGAAACAAACAAGAGAAAAACAAAGAGAGTGAGAAAAATAAAAAAATATAAAATTAAAAAAAATCTATAACAAACCTCCCAGTCTTCAGTTACCTGATGCATGAAAGGTCCTTGATTTCAAAGATGATGGAGATGTGAGAGTGGGAAATGAAAAAATAAAAATGAAAAAGAAGTGGGGAAAGAAAAAAAAAAGAAAGAGTCTTGAAGGAAATTTGAACAATTATTTCTGTTGGATTTCAATATCTTCTTTCCCTCCCTTCTCTTCTGGTAGGCAGAGTTGTCTGGAGTTTGCTGGTAACTCCACACTCAGGATGATGACTGTTACTAAGGTAGGAGGATTAGACTTGGAGACAAGACTCCTGGAGGAAGGGCGTACCAATTGCCAGTCTCTCTGGAAGACTGCACCCCAGGATTCTCCTTTGGGATCCACTCATGTGATATAGGAGCCTGGTCTTAGCCCCTTCCCTCACTTGTGGACCCCATAATTCCTGGTCTATAATTTAGTCTCTAAATAGTATCTCTCCTTTCCCTTCCCTTTCGATTTCCCAATCAGGGAAATTGAGTGGGGTTGATGCTACTTTGTTGTGTCACAACCATGATTCCAGTGAGAGGAGAAAAACAGGCTCTTCCTTTTCAAATTCACCCTATTCTCTGTGCTTCCACATTCTCTCTCAGAGCCATTTATCTCTGATGACTTGTGTTGTGGCAAGCAACTGGTGGCTGCAGTGCCGTGGGTTCTCCTTCCAAAAGTCATGTGGATCAGTTCCTTGTCAAGCTCTTTCTTTCCCTGGGCCCTGAGGGCCGAGTTCCAAGACCTGTGCATCTATCTAGGAAACTGTTCTGACTGGGCAAATCAGGACCAGGCGTTGAAAGCTGTGTGCCAACCTCGCAGCTATAGGCACTGGGTTGGTTGGTGGCCAGGGGATGGTTGGGAGACTGGGAGTTCAGAAGCCAAAGGACCCTGTTGGTTGCCAAATTGTGGAATCAGGTGCTTGGTGGAGTCGTGGACCAAGTTAATGTTGGGTCCCAACAAGTGCTCCAGAGTTTCTCTGGGATCCTGCGGATACCAGGCTGGTTGACTGAATGAGCCAGGATCAAGATGCCCTCACACCCTTTTTCCACCTACTGCCCCCTTGCAAGGTTCTCTTCTTCTGCAGCAAGGTGGTGGCTATTAACATGCCTAGCAGAGATACCTCAGATGCAACCACGCCTGCAGAGCCCTTGGCTCTAATCTTTCAGGACTTGGCTGATATCCCTGGATGTAAGCAGCCATGTCCCAAGCTGGTGACAGCAGTAATGGCTAGCCTATAGGTAACTTGATAATGAGCTTCTCGTCTCTGGCAGGTGTCCCAGGATGGAAGCCACCCCAACTAAAGATGGCTGTGTCGGCGTTGGTGTCAGATAATCCAAGATGGGGGCAGAAGCATCCCAAAGCATTGGTAGATGGGGAGCCACAGCACAGTGGTGTGGAGGGTAACTGTGCTGGAGGTCCACATGGGGCTTGGGCCGGTGCTAGAGATCCCTCAACATATATTCTTATGAAAACTGTAGGAAAATCAGCAACATGAATGAAAAGAAATAGGTAGCAAAATTCAACATTGTGATGTGAGGCTTTGCTTTTAAAATCAAATGCAAGGAAGAGTGTCTACAATTGTTTACTGTACTTCTGAAAGTTCCATACACTATGTGGAGATATGCAGACAAAACAAGAGATATAGTAATCACAAAGTCAGTGAAGGTGAAAGCATTTTCATGGGTTGCCTTATGGATCATAGTGGCTCTGTGGTTGTTATCATCTGTTTTCTACTGCTATAACTTAACAATAGAGGGTGAGTAATTTTAAAGAATAAAGGTTTATTTGGCTCATGGTTCTGAAGACTGGGAAGTGCACTATCAGGCAACTATTAGGGAGAACCTTGCTGGAAGGGACTCTGTGAAGTCCCAAAGTGGCACAAGGCATCAGATGGAAGTTAAGTGTAAGAGCTTGGGTCTCTGTCTTGCCTTTAGAACTGTGAGTAATAAGCTTGTAGTCTTTACCCTCATCTATGATGCTTTGCATGGCAGTCCAAGCAGATGAGTCTATCCATTTCCCTCCGTGTGCTTATGTGCTGTCTGTAGACAGTGTTCAGTTTCTTGACTCTAGCTGCTCTGTGACCCAGTGTGCTGCACAGACATTTGGTGGCAGAATAGTGAGATGTTCTGAAGCTCAGTAATCACCAACCCCCCAGTAAGTCCAGGTTCAGAACTGCTGCTATGAACCCATTGAGTGGGGTTGATGCTACTTTGTTGTGTCACAACCATGATTCCAGTGAGAGGAGAAAAACAGGCTCTTCCTTTTCAAATTCACCCTACTCTCTGTGCTTCCACATTCTCTCTCAGAGCCATTTATCTCTGATGACTTGTGTTGTGGCAAGCAACTGGTGGCTGTAGTGCCGTGGGTTCTCCTTCCAAAAGTCATGTGGATCAGTGCCTTGTCAAGTTCCACAGGCTCTGCGTACTCCCTGATCCCACAAAGTGGGTTCTGCCAGTCTTTCAAGATCCTGAGGCTCCTCGTGTTTCTGGAATAGCTCTGACACTGATGGTGTCAAAAAAAAAAAAAAAAAAAAGTTTCTCTTATGCACTGAAACCCCTCCCAAAATGAGAGACACTGTTGTTCTAATGAGGAACAGATGAAGGGCACCAATGTTTAAGCCAAAACTCTGAGAAAGTTGAGAAAGAGGAAAATACCAATATTGCTAAATCCTTATGAGCTACAAGTTCAAAAGCAGGTCTCATTCAGCTATTGATTTTCACTTTGGTAATTCAATAAGAATAACATGCTTTTTTAATTATGTGAAAATGGATTCTACTGTCATGTGTGATTGAAAAGAACCAATTAAAAAAAGAAGAATAGCATTGCCCCATTAAGGAGTGCTGAATCATGTAGGCTTGAGGCAGAAATGAATTTAATCAAGAAACTGCCATTTGGATACATTGAGGAGAAGGCATCTTTATTTGTTCATAGAGCTTAAGATTCACTCTAAGAAAAACTACAGTAATCCAAACAAAAACCCCAAAACCCGTGACTAATCACCATGTTTTAGCCGGGTGGGGAAAATACAGTGTAGCAAGAAGCCAATTGAGAGTGTGATGTCTTTGTTCAGGCAATGTCACACATAATTATTTTGCCACCAGGGCTCTGAGCCAAATAGACACATAACAATAGATCCCTTCACGTCTCTCTTCACTTGCTTAGCTTACAATAGCCTCTGATCCTTGTTTGGGCTTTTCCCTGTGAAAGTGAACTGCTTTGTTGCTGGAGGGACTCTGATGACAACAACAAAAATAACAAAAGCTGTGAAGTCTCTTCTCTCAGCTCTGTGCAGGATCACAAAGACATGTACATAAATTGGTATAATGCAAAACCCAATCATTGGATATTCAACAACAATACTGGTTTTTATCAATTGACAGAGGAGGAAGTGATATCAGAGACCTAGGTTTAGGGCTGAGGATATGGCTCTGTGGTACAGCACCTGCCCAGCACTGCAAAACAAACAAACAAATAAACAAATAAGATGGGGGTGGGGCCAGGCCCAGGCTTGCCTTTTTTAAAATTCTACTTAAGTCTGTCTCTTCTTTTTCGCCACCTCAATTCTGACCCTGAATTCTGAAATGCTTTCCCAGAAGCCATAAACATTGGCTTAAAATGAATTGAAAATATTTTTTTAAAGAAAATGTTCTTTAAACATTTCTTAAGGTCCAGATCCTTTCCTTTCGTAGTGTCTTTTTTTACTAATACAAAAGTAAATCAAATTCATTAAGAAAATTAGAAAAATGCAAAAAAGCAAGTGAACAACAGTAAATAATCCTATAGTCTCACTAAGGTGGTTGACATCCACTAGGACTCAGGTTGGATATGTCCTTACATACCTTTCTTATTAAAATTAAATTATATGGACTGGGACTGTAGCTCAGTGGCAAAGTGCTTGCCTAGTATGTGTGAGGCACTGGGTTTGATCCTTAGCACCACATAAAAATAAATAAAAGAGAAGCATGGTGTCTGTCTACAACTACAAAAATAATTTTAATATTAAATTATATATATTGGATTATTTGTCTGAGAGATTGTCCCAGAAAATCTACTGAGGGACCTTAGTTCTATCTTTTCACTACTTAAAATTTCTACACAGAAAGGAGAGTAAGCTAAAATGTAATTAGATTTATAAACATTAGGAAAATTTCTGAAAAACCAGTAAAACTCTTTTAGAGATTGTGATAGTGTATAATAAGTGTATTTGGTGTTCATCTCAGTTTCCTGGCATACAACTCCTAAAATCTTCAGACATAAGTGATCTTTGTATGCTAATGATTGACTGGAAGCTCTGAGGTAGCTCTAAGATGGGACTGGTCACTAGAAAGACCACTAGGATTAGAGAGCTGGGGCTTTCAGCCCTGTTCCTAGACTCGGGAAGAAGACAGTGACTGAAGGGTCAATTGATCACAAATGGTCAAAGATTAATCAGTCTTGCTTTTCTAATGAAGTCTCCATAAAACCCCAAAAGGATAGGAATCAGAGAGCTTTCAGTTTGCTGAGCATGTGGAGGTACTTAGAGGATGGCACCTGGGGAGGGTGGGAAAGTTCTGTCCCTTCCCATGTAACTTCTCCCTATGCACCTCTCCATCAGTATCTTTGTGATTCTCTTTATTTCTTCGGTGCTTACTCTAGTAAATTTGTGAAATTAGAGGGGGATTGCTGGAATGCCTATTTATAGTGAATCAGTCAAAACCACAGGTAAAATAACCTGGGACTTGCAATTGGTTTTTAAAGTGTGTTGAGGGGTGAACTTGGGAACTGAGCCCTCATTCCGTTAGGTGTAACGTAATCTTCAAGTAGGTAGTGTTAGGACTGAATTGAATTAGAGAACACACACTTTTTGTTCACTGTAGGGGCCTTGTGTGGAAAACCTCCATGTATCTGAGGTCACAGAAGTGTTTTGTGGCCTGAGAATATGGGAAAAACTGAGTTTTCTATTTCTATATTCTCAGAGAGATGGATCAAGGTTTACAAAACTATCTACCAGTATGCATCCAAAATGACCCAGAAGTTAGATGTTTCTTTCTGAACCAGAGGTTGTTTGATCAAATTGTGTTTCTAACTGAATATAAGCCGGTTTGTTAAGCCAACCCACCTAAGATTGAACAAAATTGCCATAATTGTGTGCAACACATCTAAGACTTTCTCAATTTTTATATTAGTATTCTTTTCTAGAAAATTTGATCCCCTTGTCTCTGCCTTCTCCTTGGCCCCTTGGAAACATCCCCTGATTCTCCACCTGGCTTTCTGTTTTAATTTATGTTTCTTCAAAGTCCCTGCTCCTGAGAAAGTCAAATCTGTTGGAGAGAAACCTAGGGATGTATGTGAAAGGATGTACCTAGTAAGTACCACCTCCCCCCCACCAAAAAAAAAAACAACCCAAAACATCATGTACCTACTGTTATTTTATCAGTGTCCTTTTCAAGAATGTACTTTTAAAATCTCTTTTAGAATTTAAAATCATGATATAAGCTCCTTTCCCCCATGTAAGAATGAAGGATACCAAGATGGAAGGATGCATGTGATTTGCCTGTGTACAGAGGTAGATTTTAAATAGATCTAACTATTAGAAAGTAATTTTCTATACAGAACTGGTTACACGATAAGTATATGGCAGTTAGTTTTGTATGAAAATGAACAAAATTTTAAAAACTAAAACACAAAGCTAAAAACTTGCTGAGTTTTCAAATTCGATTATGGCAAATTCTTTCACAAACCTTAAATTTACAAATGTAAATAACATTCCTCTGGGCAATGCAGAGCTATTATTTAGTAGTTAAGAAAACAGACTTCCAGAGGAGCAGTTGTTTTTGTGAACTTGGTTGGCATAACAGTATGTGTTTTGTAAAAAGTCAAAGCAACATATTTACAGGGAGCCTGCTGCTCAACGTGGCTTCACATGTGTGTTCACACAGTTGAGGTTCAAAGGACACAGAGAAAGTGCTCAGATCAGGAGCGAATGGGGCCAGAGTGCCTATGCTAGACACCAACAGCTTTGGATCTGAGCTAATAGAGGATAATCAATAGTGTTACTCTGAGAGGCAGTTATTACTGGGTGCATTTCATATACTCTTCAAAACAAACCCGGGGTACGCATCATTGTGATTTTGGGAGATGGACAGATTGAGGCATAGAAAGGATAAGGACCCAGCCCAAGATCACCAGCTAATCCATGGAGCTCAGCCTAGGCAACCTGGTTTAGAGTCATCCTAAGACATTGCTTTTTCTTGTGTTCCAGTGCTGTCAGATAAAGTGCCAAGGGCATTCGTACAGAAAAACAGTCCCTCTAGTTCTTATAAATAAAAGAAAATAATTTTGGCTAAAGAAGGAGAGGGAAATATACTATACTCATTCCATGTCCATGTGAATTCTGTGGCTAGTCCCAAGCACCCTCTTCCAACTGCACAGTTAGTAAGAGGGAGATGGCCCTCTGTTGAAGCCATGAGTATGGCCCCTTTGCCCATCTACATCATCAGATCCATGCTCTCGGTCTCTGCAGTTTTCCACCTGCACCTACCTCCTGCTCCTGCACTGGAGGTCCTTCCACACCCAGAGCATAGTTTCACCTGTTTGTTAGAATCAGAACAGCAAATTCTGGGAATGCCACTGTAATTCCAGGAGGAAGTCCTAAACTTCTGCTGGGGAGGGTCAGAGAGAACTGCTGAAGGAGGAGACTTGGTCCTTGAATGCAGGTAGGATTTCCATCAGACAGCAATGAGTGAGGAAAGGTTTACTTTAAGAAGGGCAAAAGATCTCATGAGCAGAAATCCCAACCCTGAAGGGCTGGCATAGTTAGAAGCAGAGGCATGAGAGCTCATCAGAGCCCAGAAGTGTAGCAAAGGAGCCACTGGAGAACAGTGGAATGAAGAGTGATATGGTTTTCCACCTCTCTGTCTTCTGCATCCTGTCTTCTCCACACCTACATAAAGCATATGCTTACATGCTCTGTTATGGAGCGATCCTTAACTGCCCACCCTTCTAACAAGGTGATGAGGTTAGGAGGGCACAGAGTGGAGGAAACCAAATGCCAACCTAAAAAGTTTTAAGATCCTATAATAGAAGCAGAAGTGTGGTGGGCAAAGTGTGGCATGATGTAGGCAGGTATTATAGACCTGAGGGCTGTCAAATGAATGGAAAAGGGAGAAAGGAAGGGGAGGAAGTGAGGGGAGAAAGGGAGACAGTGAAGGAGGGAGGCAGGAAAGAAGGGATAGGGAGGAAAGAAGACAGTAAGGAAAGTGGAGAGGATGGGAAGAAGGAAGAAAGGAAGGAAGTCAGGCAGAAAGGAAAGAAAAAGGAAGAAGGGGAAAGAAGGATAATGGATAATGGAGCCAGAGCCCTGTGCAGAGGCAAAGGGCATATTCAGGCTGTGGTGAGGGAATGGAAGGGACCAGAATATTCTGGAGCTCATCCCTTGTGGAACTTGCACTATCACAGGTTGACTGCTCCACTTCCACTTTCCTCTCAACATCTCATAGGGGGAAAGGGGAAATTTTCTATTTTGCAAAAGAAGAAATGTTCTCATAGGAAGAAGGACAAAAAAAGTGTTGAAACTGGCGAAAGATGGGTTAGTCAAGCAAATGCTTGAGGAAAAAAAATAAGATTCTTTTAGGTTCCATCATGAACACTGTGAATTCAACTCTTCTGAGGTTATTCAGTTTTGATTGTCTTGAAATATATAACAAAAAAATCCAATCTATATCCCTAACCTCTGTCCAGCCCCAACTTTGTGCATTTGGTGTACTGGGCATGGCAGGGAACACAGTGATAAATAAGACGCAGGCTCTTGATTCATGCCGAAAAAGTGAAGAGTGCTCTGAAGTGGTGGGAGAATGAACCTTTCAAAGTCTAACCACTGTCAGTGCCCACTGAACTCATTCACTCACGTGCAGTGTGGTTTCACTGTGGGTAAGGATAGAGAACATTTTGAAATATTTATATAAGACACTCTGCAGCTTTGCAACCTTCACCTACATATTTGCCAATGTCGGTCTGATCCGTGTGTTAAGCTAATTGCACATGTAGGTCTCTGGCGAGACATACAGGATCCAATGTCAACCGCTGGCAACTGTACAAATGGAGAAAAACCTCAGCACAAACATTGTCTTTTTCTGTCCCTGGGAAGAGTCTTTTACAAAGAATTGGAGGGGACAATGATTCTGGCCAAACTATGGGAGTATGTTGCAAGACAGGAAAAAGTCTGCAATTCCAGCTGGAGTTCCCACCACCTTATCCCAGGATTATGCTGGTTTCCCATTTCAAACCCTGGCCCCAGGTCTGTAGCTTTTGAATTTTAATGAGAATGTCAGAACCTAGAGTATTGTTTGCTCAATGCAAAGCCCAGTGTCGCAGGTTGGGTAGATCTGCTCAGAAAATGGACATCTTCTTGCAGAGACTCCAACTCACCTGGAGGAGTAGGTACAGAATGGGCATTGCCTCTTGTGCATGGAGCACCATTTATATTTATTCTGAAGTAGTATCTCTGTAGACAGTGATTTTAAAATTTCCCTTGTCTATACACATTATAAAAGGAAAAGATGGCTTTGATTTCTTAAAGAACAAGTCTGGTTACAACCATTTCAGTGAGCTATTGTGAAGTTGTTCCTTTAAACAAAGACAATTGTGATCTTTGTACATCTTTTTAAAAAAAATTTTAAATTTGTTCTGATTTGTTGTACATGATAGTAGAATGCATTTATACATTTTGAAAGATCATATATAAATGGAGTGTAATCTCTCATTTTTCTGATTATATATTGTAGGATCACATTGGTCATGCAGTCATATATGTACATGAGGTAATAATGTCTGTTTCACTTTGTACATCTTAAGATCATGAACTCATCTAGGCAGTCCTTGGCCAGGGGCCTTTTCTTCTTTATAAGAACTTGAAAAAAGGAAGTTTACCCCCATAAATAGGCTGAAGTTGTCTGCTATTTGTCAGTTTCTTGGACTGCATGAGAATTCCCTACCAGCAGCGGGCGCGCGCACACACACACACACACACACCTCATACTATGCACCTTACTGCATCATGGTGTCAGGAAAGCAAGTTACTTTAAGGCCAGAGGCAAAAGCAGCATTAGGGGAAATCTCTCTACCTGCATCACCCATCACCAGAGGCTTTATTTTGGAAGGAATCTTAGGGAAATGTCAAGGGTACGGCTGCTGATTGACTCCCCTGAGAAAGAGGGTTTGTGTAAAGGGTGGCAAAGCCTGACACTCTCAAAGAGGCTCCACAACCTTATACAATCTCCTTTCCCATGGAACCTTTGATCTCTATCACCTGGGTACCAGATGAGAATCCACTCTAATTAAGGGCATCCTGAGGCCCTATTGCCAGTGGGCACAGGGTCCCTAAGGAAAGGGAGAGGGCGAGGGTCACTGGGCAAGGACCTCTCAGATACTTACTACTGCAACCCCAGCAGAGCACCTGATATCTTTACAGTGGGCACCAGCTTCACCAGTTCAACCAGAAGATTTCCTTTCCGATTCTAGGACTTTTTACTACTCTGCTGCAAAGAGATACATAAACAGACTTACCCAACAATGGGTCACTTGTTCCTCCCTCCTTTCATTTGCCCATTCTTCCCTATACTTAAATCCATATAGAGAATCATAGTACACCAACTGCTAAATCTCCCTCAGGAAAACATAGATAATCTCAATCTAGTAGAGGAACTGAATGTGTGGTGAAAACCTTTCCACAAAGAAAACTCCAGTACCAGAAAGTTTTCCTGGTGAATTCCACCAAGGAAGAACTAATATTCTATCTATAAAAATCACTTTCAGAAAAGGACGAGGATGTAGTTCTTAACTCAGTCTTTGAGGTCAGTGGTGATTCCAACTCAAACAAAGGAAAGACAAAAAGAAAATAAAACTGCTTATCAATATACTCCATGAAATAAGATACAGGAATTCTAAACAAAATGTCAGCAAACAAAATCAATGATAAGCAAAACAGACATACACTATGGTAAGGTAAAATAAGGTTCATCTCAGGAAAGCTGTGTTGGTTAGTGTTTTGAAATCTATCAGTGTAATTCACCATAACAATAAGCTAGAAAGGAAAAACTATATGGTTATTTAAATAGATGCCCAGTTTTTAGAAAAAATTGTTAGAAAGTTTTACACCCCTTCCTGATAAACTTTTAACAAACTGGAATAGAAGGGAATTTCTCAATTTTATAAAGAACATCTACAAACCTCATGCTATTATCATACTAATTAGTGAAAAATTGAATGAAGCTCTGTCTCAGAAGTGCCACTGAGAGCCATACATAAGTTTCTAGCCTATGCATCCATGTTGGAAAGAAAGAAGCAAAATGGTTTTCTGTTTTGTTTAGTTTAGTGATTTTATACACAATTTGATTGACTAAGTAGAAAATCTAATGGAATTTACAAAAAGCTACTAGAACTAACAAGTGTGGTTAAGAATACTTGTATAAAACAAGATAATAAACCAGTTGTAAAAATCTCTCATATTTCTATACACTAACATGAACAATAAGACATTTTTTAAATTTAAAAACAGGGCTGTTATACTACAGTGATGCAGTCACATCAAATGTTTATAGCAGCACAATTCACAATACCTAAACTATGAAGCCAACTTAGGTGTCCTTCAACAGATGAATGGATAAAGAAAATGCGGCATATATACAACATGAAATATTGCTCAGTCATAAAGAGGTAACTTTATGACATTTGCCAGTAAATTGATGGATCTGATGGATATCATGTTAAGTGAAATAAGCCAATCCCAAAAAACAAATGTCAAATGTTTTCTCTGTTATGTAGATGTTAACCCACAATAAGGGGGCAGCAAGAATAGAAGTTCAGTAGATTAGACAAAGGGGAATAAAGGGAAGGGAGGGGTAATAGGAAAAGGAAAGACAAGGGAAAATCTGACGTAAAGCTTCCTATGTACATATATAAATACACCATAGTGAATCTCACTATTGTGTACATCCACAAAAATAGAGTCCTAATTAGAATAAGATATATTCCATACTTGTATAATTGTATAAAAATGGATTCCACTGTCATTTATTACTAAAAAGAACCAATAAAAGAAAGAATAAATTCCATATTAATTTAAAAAACAATACTGTTTATAATGACATTGAACAATGTCAATAAATCTAACAAAAGATGTGAGAAATCCACACATTGAAAATTGTAGAGGTGAAATTTGTTCATATTAGAAGGTTCTATATTGTTATGATATCAGTTTTCCCCAAATTGATTCATAGATTCAAAGTAATTACAATAATGATCCCAGAAGGTTAAATTTTGTAAAATTTACAAACTACTTCTTAGAATTCTTATGGTAACACACAAGATCTAATATTCCCAAACACTAAAACACAGGTGGCTGGACAGTGCAAACTAATTTAAAGATTCATTACAGAGCTAGGGTAATCAGAAAAAGGTAGAGAAGTACTTCAAATGTAATATTGGGAAAAAGGTAGAGAAGTACTTCAAATGTAATAATAGAGTTCAGAGACAGACTGAAAACTATAGGAAATGACTGATTTTTGAGAAACGTGCACCATCAATTCAGAGGAGAAAAGATCACCTTTCCCACAAGTGGTGCTAGAATTAGTGGGTCCTCATATGCAAAAAATGAACTTTGATTCATATACAAAAACTAACTCAAAATGGGTCTTAGATCTAAATGTAAAACTCCACATTAAAAAAATTCTAGAAAAGAACACCGAAGAAAATCTTTGTGAAATTGTGTTTTGTAAATCTTTCTTAGGTATAACAGCAGAAACACACCCCCACTAATCAAAAGAAAGATGAATTTACTCCTTTAATGTTCTGCTCTTCAAAAGACACTGTGAAGACAATGAAAACATGCTACTTTTTAAAATATTTTATTTTTACAGACAGCATTTTGATTCATTGTACACATGCTATTCTTGTGTGAAAATGCTTGCAGAGAAAATATCTGATGAAGGAATATATCCAGTATATAAAGGACTGTAAAAAGTTAGTAATAAGAAAGCTGAGAACCCAGTCAAAAGATAGGTAAAAGATCTGAACAGATTTTTTTCCAAAGATCAAATAACACAAGAAAAAATGCTCAACATAGCCATTTGAAAAACACAAATTAAAGTCATGAGAATCCACTGTACACAGATTAGAATGGTTCATAGGGAAGAGTGACCACACCAAGTGCCGGGTGTGTGTGGGGAGGCCGGGACTTTCACACATTGCTGGGTGTGAGATGATGCAGTCACTTTAGAAACAGTTCCAGTTTCATACAAAGTTAAACACACACCTGCCAAATGATTCATCCATTTTGTGCCTAGGTATTTGTTCAAAAGAAATGAATGTATGTATCTATAGAAAGACTTGTACATACCTGTGGACATAGCTTTATTTTTAACAGTTAACAACTGCAAACAATTCAACTCTCTATCAACATATCAGTGGATAAGCAGATTGTGGTATATCTGCAGGGTAATACTACTTCACAGTAAAAAGGACTGAACTATTTACCTATTATTTACAAAAATAATACACTAAGTACAAGAAACCAGAATATAAAGGTTTCGTTTAGTGTAGGATTCTATACAGAAACTCTAGGAAAAACAAACTAATTATTAATGACAGAAAGAAGATCAGTTGGATTGCCTAGGCATAGGCAGAGGAGGGGGATGGGGTTTAAATGGATATAAAGAAATTTTGGGGTGATGGATGTGTTCACTATTTGACTGTGATGATGCTTCATGAATATATACTAGGTCAAAACTTATCAAGTTGTACATTTTCAATATGTGCAGTTTTTGGTATATGAATTATATTTTAATAAAGGTGCTAAAAATAAGAGAGAATTAAAACAATAGTGAGATACCATCACACACCTATTAGAATGGCCAAAATAACATCAAGTGCTGGTGAGGAGGTGAAGCAACAGGGCTCTCATTTATTGCTGGCAGGAATGCAAAATGGTCCCCACACTTTGGAAGATGGTTTGGTGGCGTCTCACAAAACTAAGCACACTCTTGTCACATGATCCTGTATCTGTGTTTCTTGGCATTTGCCTTGGAGTTGAAAACTCATGAACTTAAAACCACATAAAAACCTGTACTTGTATGTGTATAGCAGTTTTGTCTATGATGGCCTAAACTTGGGATCAACCAAGATGTCTTGAATAGATGAAAAGATAAATAAACTGTGGGATGTCCAGACAGAGGAATATTATTTAGTAATAAAAAAAGAAATGAACTATTGAACCAGGAAAAAACATGGAAGAAGCTTCATGGCATATTATTAAGTAAAAAAGTCAGTTTGTATGATTCAAGCTATGTGGCATTTTGGAAAAGGCAAAACTATAGAGATAGTAAAAAAAGATCATAGTTAGCAGGGGGCAAGTGAAGGGATGAATGGACAAAAGCATGGAGGAATTCTCAGAGCAGTGAAATTACACTGGGTGATACCATAATGGTGGATGAATATCATTATGCATGTTTCTACATCCTAGCATGTACAACACCAAGAGTGAACCCTCATGTGAACTAAGGACTTTGGGTGATGCTGATGTTTCAATGTAGGCTCACCAGTTGTAACCAATGTGCCCCTATGGTGGGAGATGCTGATAATGGAGACCTCTAAGTGCACCCGGGTAGGGGGTATATGTGTCAACCTTCTGCTCAGTTTTCCTATAAACTGAAAAGTGCACTAAAAAATAAATTCCATTGAAAAGTAAAATAAAATAAAAGGGGAGGAAAGGAAGAAAAGGAGAGATGGATAAAGAGGGCCAGAGGAAGAGGAAGACAGGAAGAAAATAAAGAAAGGTAGGGAAAGGTACAGAAAGGATTCTCTGGATTAGGTGACTCTCATTTCTTCTAAGGGCTTTGTTCCTATGCCTGGTCACAACTTTCCCAACATCTTTGTGGCCTCTGAAGAGACATTTCATATGTACTGATCTCTGTGACATGCCCAGACCAGGATAGGGAACTTTCTTTTATTTCTTAGTGTGGCTTAAAGAAAAAACTATGAGATCCGGTTCACTTCTTTAGCTCTTTCTCTGCTATCTCAATGCTCTTATTTAATGGGCTTTGACCTTCTCTCTGCCTGAAGTCAGCCAAACTCTCTACCTCAGGACATTTGCATCTGTAGTTCTTATGCCTTGAATACTTTCTTCAACATTTTAAATTCTATCTACATCTAAAGGTCAAAGGTATATATTACAGACATGGGAACCTTTTCTTTCTTTACCCTCAGATGCATTTAAATGCTTGACATCAGCCACAAACTTCAGTTTCTGATATACCACTAATTTGAAATCACAGTGCTGCCTTAAAACAAAAGGTGAAACTTGGCCTTTTCACTTCATCTCATTTTCAAAACCACCCCAAGGTGTCATGTAGGTTTGAGTAAAAGCCAATACCAACCTGCATGGCTGCCTGTCCCTGTTTTGCATCAGGTGCCAGCTACCGTTAAAAGTATCTCTTCAGTGAATACAAAACTTGCAGCAAATCACCTGCCCTGCATAGTTTTGAACTCAAGGGGAAGGAATTCCCTAGATCCCCCTGACTCGCTGGGTTCATAACCAGGTTGCTGCCCACTGCATTATAATGAAATGAGTGACTGTAATTTTGAAATCTGAGAGCAAAGAGCAGCAACTTCAACAGTGAAACACAAACTCAACACAATTCCCCCTGGAGGCTTGTGGGTTCTTCTCTAAAATCCACAGGCTCAGCTTCCCAGCTTTGCCTTGAATCTGTCTATAAATTACTTTTATAGGAACGTTATCACATTATTGAAAAATAATAAAAATCCTCCTGGACATGCAGTTCTCCTGTTTTTGTAATCTCGCTGTGAATGAGCGCCTGTGCACTGCCTCTCTTGTCCTCATCCAAGCTACTCTAGCCTTTTAAAACCTGCTTCTAGATCTATCCCATAGTCACCTTTTAGCTAAAGAACATAAAATATGCTCCAAATGAAATAATATTACCGCCAGATTATTTCTATATCTCAATATCTATAGGGAGCTAACAGTTAGCTGGGTCAAAGAACGCAATAACATGTGGATTTTATTTGAGAGTGGATTCTTATCAACAGGAAAGCTGCCTCCCTCTTCTAGTTGCTATAAAATGCCTTCAAATGCTTGAGGTCTCCAGTGCTCTTTCAACTTTGCACACTACTTTGCTCTTTCATTCTGAGAGTTAGAGAATCATCCCTGGGGCTGGGCTTTCCCCACTCCCAGGGACTGGGCAAGTTCACCTGGAGGTGTGGTTGCTGAACCTACCTGCATCCCGTACTCTGACTCTTTACTCAGTTTCTGTGGAGAGCAGCCCTGAATTAGAAAGGACAATATGGCATGTGGTTGTCCCAGACCTGCAGCATACCATCATTGTTCCTGGGGGGTCCACTGGAGCCATCTCCCCCAAGGCATGCTCTTTAAGTCTCCACCCCAAAATCCATGTCTCTGTTGCCAGAATGCACTGCCCAACACTAAATCTGATCATGTCACTCCATATCTCAAATCCTCAGGACACCTGCTCTTTGCTGGATAAAATCCCACATTCTTCCCTGGGAAGCCAGATGCACCAAGATCTGGCCCTGCCTACTCCTCACCTGACTCCTGACCCACTCTATCTTGTCTATCCCAGAGCTCTGAAACTTCTAGTGACCCCTAGCTCTTGCCAGGCTGGCAATGCCCCACGTGAAACACACACACACACACACACACACACACACACACACACACACACACACTTTTTTCCCCCACACTTGAAGAGAATAGAAATCCATCCAGGTGAAAATGAGAGGGTGGAAGTCTTGGGCAGTGGACAGAGCAGAGACCTGAAGGCCCAGGAGCATTCCCACTGACCACATCCTGCTGTGTAATTTAGAGTGTGAGAGTCTGCTAGGGCCATGGCAACAAAGTGTCATACACTGGGTGACCGTAACATCACAAATTTATTTTTTTATAATTCTAGAGTCTGGGTGGGGGACCCAAGATTAAGGTGTTGGCAGGGTTGGTTTTTCTTAAGGACTCTTTCCTTGGACTGTAGATGGTGTCTTCTTGTGTCTCCACATGGTCTTCCCTGTGTGTGTCTGTGTCCTGATCTCCTCTTCTTATAAGGGCACCATTCATGTTGGATAGGCTCACCCATAGGACCTCACTTTATCTTAGTCATCTCCAAATCCAGTTACATTCTGAGTTCTGGGACTTCAACCTAGGAATTTGGGGGTTTTTTTTGGTGATGTGGGGAGCACAGTTCTGCCCGTAATGACTGTATGTGGGTCCTTTCTTCTCACTAGTCTCAATGAAATATCTTGATCTATAATATGGAGGAGGCAATTATACAGGAAATCTTGTGGGACTTTTACATCTTTAGATTTTTCTGGATTAAAAATCAAACAATGTGAAATAGAAGTTTACATATTTAGATTCTTGTGTGTTAGAAAACAAACCAGGTGTTCCAGGGTCAAGTTTCTTGTGTAGGTGCTTAAATTGTTTTTCTTTTCATGCTATATAGTTTTCCTGCTCATGTGGGGATATGAAAGAGAGAGAGAGAGTGTGAGGGGGGAGAGAGAGAGAGAGAGAGAAAGAGGAGATGGGGAAATGCCCAGATTTGCAAGTGATCCACAAGCAGGAGAACCAACCTTTAACATTTTAAGAGACAGAGCAGGTAAAGGAAAGATGGCAACAGTGCTAGCAATATCCATGCCCCAAAGGGATCACAAAATTCCATTTGAGATCCACAATGGCTGAAGAAGTAAGTGGCTACTCAAGAGGGGCCTTAGTCAATTCCTCCCTCTCTCCAGTCCTATGGGATTGCTCTAACACATGCCTCTGTCAACAAGAGAAAGAGTCCTCCCTCACTGCAGAGGATAACCCTCTGGAGTGCACAAGGTTGCAAGCCAAGACATGGGCTAGGGAAAATCTCTTTTTGGATTTCTCTGGGTCATCCTGGATGGGTATCTGCCCTGGAGCATGTGAGGCATGGAGTCCAGGGGCTATGGTATGCTCTTTTGGATGAGAAGTACCTAACACTGCTTTTCAAAAAAGGTTTTGGTGTATTTACTTTCGAAACTACTTTCTAGTCCACTGATTGGAAATAACTTGTTTTGGAAATAGGTAGAACTCTGCTTCTACTTCAGGTCTAATTGGAAACATGTTCCTTACAAAGGCCAAGGGAGTGACTGTGGATTCTGTCATGAATAGTATCGATATGGCCATGGTCACATAGATGCCCATTATTAATTTTATTAACAATTTTATTTTCCTCCATTCAAGTCCATATGTGAACTAAGCATAGAATACTCTGCTAAGGTTATACAAAGGAAGGGCTAACTTGGCACCTCCTGAGGTTTCCTCCTGAGGAAAGCTTTTTGACCTTTCCCCAAGTTTGCACAATACTCTGCCTCTCATGTTCCTTCCTGAGGTCTCCATGTGTTGTATTGGGGACTGTGCACAGAGCACAGTTCACATCCATATATCACATACTGTGAAATGACAATGACTTGTTTTCCATGGATGGTAGTTACATGTCTGTGACTGGGGGGCAGTCTAACCAACGTAATTAATTCTAATCAAGATATCTGTGGGCTGCCTGTGGAGCTGAGAACCTGGTGACTTGTCCGTCTCCTTATGGACTGTTAGCACAGCAAGCATCAGCTACATCTGCAAGACTCATGGTGGGTCCCAGCTTGTACACAGGCCTTCAATGAAACGAATAGATTGATCTGAGTGAGAGAAGAGTCTCTGAAGTTGGTACAGGAGAGGGGATGAGTGGGCTCCCAGGCTTGAGTTGAAAGCAGAGGAGAGAAGGCTTAATAGGGTGCTTGAAAGCATGGGATCCATGTGTGACCTCTGGCAATATCCTCACTTGGCGTCCTTGGGTTTTCTCATTTAAGAAAAATGTACAGGAATAGCAACATTGGCAAGGGGTCTTTAGGAGAATTGAGTTAATAGTCCTTTTTTCACTGGTCAAGTTTTACTGAAATTAACAGTATGTATTCATTGTGTACAATGTGATGCTTTGAAGCATACAAATTGTAGAATGACTAAATCTATGCATATTAACATATGCACTACTTCACATAGTTATGATTTTGTGATGAGAATTCTTTGCATCTATTCACTTACCTTTTTGAAGAACACAATGTTTTACATTGTTATTGACTATAGTCACTGTGTTGTTGAACATGTCTCTGGAACTTATTCCTCTTGTCTAACTGAAAGTTTGAATCCTTGGATCAAGTTCTTCCCAATCCCATCCCTCATAACCACCCCATCACCTGACAACCACCATTCTACTCTCTGTTTCTATGAGCTCAATTTTTTAAGATTCCACATATGACTTAATATTTCTAAAGTGCATAAAACACCACTTGGCATAGAAATGGCAGGATACAAGTGTTGAATAAAGAAATAAATAAAATAAAGAGAAAAAATAATATTAGCCTTGACAATGAAAAGTTTAGCAGGAGCTAACAGGGAACTGGAAGACAGTATGCAGTGGGGAGGTCGAGGGAGAGGGAAGTGCAGATGAATCTTGTTCAGAAAGTCCTGTGAGGAGACCCTGATGATGGGCTTAGCTCTCTTGGGCATTTCTAGCCTCCAGGATGGATATCAATCTTTTGAGCACCTTTATCACCTCTACTGCCCTAACTGGGGAAGGTGCTAATTAAATGAACCTTTTTTCCCAAATGTATTTAGGCAAGAAACTTAAGGCTATCTAATTGTAAAAAGTCACTAATCTCCATGAGTCTCCAGGTGGTAGTATGACTACTGCCTCCCTCCCTTCCTGTGATCTTCTTCCTGACTCCTGACATCACTCATGTGATTTCTGGGTCTCCCACATAAAGAATCTTATAACCAACCCACCTCTTAACAAAGCAAATTGCTAGATTCCAAGGCCAAAATTCATGTCATTTGTGAGGACTGGATTTTCTAGTTTGTAAGAGGTAGATAAGAGGCAGAGACAGATGTGCCAGGAAAATTGTGAGGTCTCAGAACCAGCAACTGCGGCCAATAAACCTTCTTTCCCTGTCCCCAGGTGACTGAGACCCCTGCAGGATGCTGCAGGACCCTGCAGGATGTAGCCCAGATGTCATGAAGGCAGGGCATGGCAGCTGGCTTAGGTTCTCTCCTTCAGGATACGTACCATGTTAACCAGGAAGGCACTCTCCATCCTTTTCATGGCATACTTCCATCCTGTGTCAGACACTGTAGCACATCCTCTAAAGAGAATGGTATCTGTCGTTCATAGTTGAGGAGATTTATCCTTTTGGAATGCAATTGTTTCTTCTCATAAGAGAAGAGAGAGCGGTATCCTCTGACCATGCCATGGTGGGTCCCAGGCTCAGGGCAGGCCAGAAGCTGGGGCTCTGAAAAGAAGAGTTGGCCTCAGATCACATTGGTGTTTGCTTAAACTTCTAGAGCACCTGGGTACGTGGAGTGAGGAGGTCATGCTATAGTTTGAATATGGGTTGTCCTCTCCAAAAATTATATTGAAGTTTAATTCCCATAAGAGATAGTAAGAGGTGGGTCCTTCAAAGGGTGTTTAACCCACTCATATGATTAACAGATTAATAGGTTAGTGGGTTATCTCCAGAGTGTTTTTGCTATAAAAACCAATTTGTCTAGGCCTCCTGTGTGTTTCCTGCCTCTTGCCATGATGCCCTCCCTGTGTTGCCTTAGAACTCTGCTCGCAAGAATGCAATCACCAGATGTGGCCCTTTGACCTGGGACTACAAACAAGAGCCAAAATAAACCTCTTCTCTTTATAATTTACCCAATCGGTGGTATAGTGTCATTAGCAATAGGAAATGGGCTAAGATAGGTGGAAAGGAGCTTTGTATACCCACAACCATAACCTGTTTTTGAAATACCTGAGTTGTTTTAAAAACTTACATTGAGGGAAAAATGATACAAATACTATAAAAACATCAAGAGGGTTGTCAGAATGAGGAAATAAAAGCCCAATGCAAGAGCCTGGTTCATTCAGTTCTCTGTGGTGCTGCCTCACTGTGTGGGGCATCTGTGTGGGTGAGTGGGAAGGGTTGTGTCACACAGGCTGAATACGCCAGAAAGTCCCTACTCATCCTGCAGGAAATGTAACAGACAAGTAGCTTCTAATATCACAAAAAGTACAACCTGTGAGTTGGGGCAGCTGGGCCCTGGATTTAGTGGTGAGGGAGCAGTCGCTAGCCCTGAGGCTCTCAGCCAGGAATGGCTGTCACTGACCTCCAAGACCATACTACCTTGCTTAGGGGACATGGGGTGATTGCCCACCTTTGAGTTTGTTGTAAATGATAGTGGGTAACATTCTGCCTGACCCATATCCTGCTTCTTCCCTGCACTTCCTTTAGAGCAGTCTGGAGGTCTTCCTACCTCATGGGTGGATAGGTAGGACCCCTCAGGGATGCTGTTCTGGCCTTGTTTGCCCTTCCCCAAAGAAAGTGCCCATCCATGGCCTTCTTTTCCTTCTATCTCACCCCAGTGAGCATGCAAACAGTCCTTGGTGAATAGTGCAGATATGTGTGAATGTGGGTAGTGACCTTGGCTACCTCCTGATGGATGCTGTAGACTCCGTTGAACTGAGAGGGTAAAGACATCTCCTTTCTCTCCTCTTGCTTCTCCCAAAGGTAGGTTAACAGAGGACAGGAAGGGAAGAAGGACACCTTAGCAGAGCTAAGGCAGATCTTCTGTTTTTAGTCTTGGACAAGAAATCTACTTAGATCACTTCAAGTAGCCCTGAGGACATTTTTTATGTACTTCATGGGAATGGGATTCAAACTAGGGATGTAACAGATCCCCTCCCCCATCCTGAGTTTGTTACCTGACTCCCTCAACCTTGGCAACTCAACCCAGAGCCAAATGAGCTTAGAGACAGGAATATTTTCCTAAAATTAGTGGCTTTCTGAACTTAGAAAATTCAGACAGTGTCTGGTGGATACAGAGCTGGATGGTACTGGGTAAGTAGGTATGCTTGGGGTTGGAGGCATTATACCAGGGGACCCGATAGGGCTGGAGCAAGGCCTAGAAAGAAGCCTTTTGTATGTGAGATGTTAATTTGTCTATGAACAAATTTATCTTGACCCTGAGTTCTGCATCCTAAGTGAGCATCTCCACTCTAAGAGGGGAAACCCTCCTCATGGAGTCTTCCCCTGGTACCTGGCTGGGGACTTCATGGCAGAAAAAAAGGACGACCCACCATCAATAGTGATAGTGTTTGTGGTGCAGTGATGTGGGCCCTGGGGAAAATGGGACAATGAGGTAAAGTCAGGTGGTAGAAAAGAAGGAAGAAGGCACCAGCAGGTGGGAAGGAATGGGGTAGCCCCATGATTACATACAACATCCTCCACCCTATTCCATCCTTTAGCGGGTACCCTCCTGGCACAAGTGTGCATGGTTTTGAGTGTAAGGACAATATGCACATGGATATTGGTGGTGGTAGCATGGCTGAGTTTGGGGAATGTGATCTTGGTGCCTTCACATAGTCACGCTTGATGACAACATACCAGATCTTGTCCTTGATACAGTTTGCCAATTGGGGTTGGGTCTCTATCTCACAATTTTCACTCACTTGGAGAAGTCCATAGCAGATGAGATCTTAGGTAGGTTCTGGATCATGTGCTGAGTGGTCCTGGGCTTTCCCTGGCCTTTACTCAGTTATTTGGATTTGACCCAGTCATTGTCACCTAATATCCTCCAAGTCACTTCCTCTGTTAGGCCAAGCTGGGTGGCTGCTTACAAAGAAGGTACTACAGAAGTTGGAGCCACTAAAAAATGAGGCAAAGGTGTATGTGGGTTCCTCTGATGGGAACCCAACCCTTGAACTGAATACTTAAGAAAGATTCACCCTCTTCTATCTCCTGGTTCATGGTGGTCGCTAGCTCTGCCAGGGTCAGGTGGGCTGATACAGTGAGAAAGTCCTTCAGCTCAAAGTTCTGTCCTTCATCATCTAATTCTATGCTACATTCATGTATAACATGAGTTGTGTTTTCCCAAATTGAAGTTCAGGGGAACCTAATTAATTAGTAGGTGAACAAGCCAGGGTTAGAGACCTTGGGAGATGCAGTTCTCAGTCCTGTGATGTTTTCTTGTATGTGAGACTTAAGACTTCATGTTATGGAGAGGTGATGGCTACAAAGGGTGGAGGGACTGGTTTGGGCCACAGAGAAAATCATTCCTGAATTTTATGTTTTGCTTATCTCCAGAGACCTAGAACCTGAGGCAATGAAACAGGATTAACACATGAGGACAATATTAAGGGTGACATTGCACCCTTCCCCCAAATTTATATGTTGAAGTTCTCACCCTCACTACCTCAGAAGATAGGGTCTTTACAGAGGCAATTAGGTTAAAATGAGGTCATTAGGGTGTACACTAATTCAACATGACTGGTGTCTTCATAAAATGGTGACTTTGGACACAGATATACACAGAGGGAAGACGATCTCCAGTTCTCAAATGGTTTTCAGCAAATAGCTTTTCTTATTGTCATTTGAATTCCTCTCTCCTAGAACTGAGTAGTTCACATGGTTCAGGCCAATATGCACCTAGAAGAGTCCACCAGACTGGGTTTAAAACCACCTCTCTCTGCCACACTGGATCACGTCCTTGCTCCAAGTTGTCATGGTCCATTCAACATTCATGTGAAATGGAAATAGACAAAATGACCCTGCAGGTGCAGCCAGTTAAGCCTGAATTAAAGAGCAAACAGGCTTAGCCTACCAAGTTGGAGTTATTATTATATCTCTATTACAAAAACAGAATTTAGCACCTATAATAAAAAGAAACAGACAAAATGTTTTTAGCAGGTAGATTGTATAGAGGTGATAGGACTCTGTCCTGGATGAGAAAAAAAGTGAAGTGTGAAGGTAAGACAAAGTGATTTCTAAACCTTGTGCATTTGTTTATTTCTTTGCATAAAAATACCTTTATTTGGAGCCTGTAGCACACACCTGTAATTCCAGCAGCTGGGGAGGCCTGGGTAGGAGGATAGGGAGTTCAAACCCAGCCTCAGCAATGGCAAGGTGCTAAGCAACTCAGTGAGACCCTGTCTCTAAGTAAAATACAAAATAGAGCTAGGGATGTGGCTCAGTGGCTGAGTGCCCCTGAGTGCCTGGTTCCACCACCCAAAAATAGATTAAAAAAACACCAAAAACCTTATTTGGACATTATGCAAAGTATACATGTATTGAAACATCACAGAGTACCCCATAAATATGTATAAGTTTTATGTATCAATTTTTAAAAAGGTAACTCCATGAAATGGATGTGTTAATTAGCTTGGTTTGGTAATCACTTTACAGTCTATACATCTATCAAAACATCATGCTGTATACCTTAAATATATACAATTTTTATTTGTCCATTATGCATCAATAAAGCCAGAAAATAAATTTTTAAGAATAGCAGTGGCTATTTATTAGTTCTCATTCATGTGCCAGGCTCTCTTCTAGGCATTCCTCCATACTTTATATACTTTATGTGATGCCAGAAGGAAAATGTTATTATTATCTTGCAAGTGAAGAAAAGCACGGCTTACAGAAGTCACAAGGTTTGCCCAAAGTCACAATTAGTAAGAAGTGGATCCTGGATTAGTGTGGCCCTACAACACATCTGTTTTTCTTCACACCCTTCAATAAATGTTTGCAGAATGAGTTCCCCTAATTCCAGATGGCAGAGCGAGAAACAATGGCCATTCTTGCTAGAATCTAGGAGATGTTACACAGAAGTTTTAGCTTGAGGAATCTGCAATTCAAGCAGAACCTGGGGTCCCTGTGAACTGTGACAGTGAAGACGATTCAGCATAAGGTCAGGCAGAGACTGCGGAATTTATAGAAGTGGGTCACTGAAGCCTAAACAACACAGGATCTTGGGAGACTGCCACTTGGCTTAGAAACCCAGCATGGGGCAGCTGCCTGCATTGCCGAGGGCCAACGGGGGCATCAGAAAGCCTGGCCAGCATAGGCAGCCAGGCTAGAATCTAATATTTCAGAGAAACTTCCCAGTGGACCTCAACAAATATGGCAAGCCTTGTGTGCAGTCTACACCTCTGTCCCTAAATTTAAAGTGCTAGGTACATTAAAATATGGGAGGGAGAAAGGTTTGGGAGCTTGGAGTGCTCAGGACCCTGAAAAGATTTAGTGCCGATACTGGAAAATTCGGAAGGGGTACAGATGGTGCCCTACAGTTGAAAAGAAAGTCCAGTGTCACATATTTCAGCATATAGCATTTTCGATCCCTGTTGAAATGCTGTATCACAAGTCAGAAGCTGAGACTCAGAGATTTCAGTAGTTCACTCCATGGGCTGCTCATGCCTGGTAGAGAGTAGCAGTTTCTCAAGGACAATATCAAACTGTAAACTGGGCACAGCTAAAAGGATTTTCCCCTGCCACTGAGAATATCCCTCAGAGCAAAACTGGCTATTGGGGTTGGAAAGAATGAACCATTTCAGCTTGCTTTTTCTTGTTTTGATTCATAAAATGTGCAGTGAATCTGGGGTAGAAGATGGGAAAGCCCTGTGTCTGGGGCTAGACTTTAAGGATAATGGAGTTCTATGAAGCTCTGTGAAGGAGACTAGCAAACTAAGAGCCCAGGGTTTCTTTGAGGAGAGCAGGGCTTCTGGGATGGACCAAAGGTGGGAATGTCAACTCTTCAGGGTTCTGGGGTACAGTAATAATATAAGCAAGTGCCTGACCTCTGGCAAATTCTTAAACCTCTCTATGCTTCCATTTCCTCCTTGTAATTGGGAATTATTGTTCTTTCCTGATATGTGTATGAAAAATTTAAATGAATTAGCATATGATAATATAAGTATATTAATACAGTAACATGTAAATTTATATATGAGCTGACAACCCTAAATTTTAGGCCCTGCAGTGGTGAGAGGTGGTGGAGCTAGGACTTGACCCCTGGAATTTCAACTCCAGACTCTGTGATCTTTGCCTCTGTCAGTTCTTCCCTAGGCTCAGGCTTTCCCTTTCTGTATCAGAATGAGTCAGAGATGGGCAGAGAAAAGTGTACCAGAGGTTTGCATTGCAGCTGACCCTTGGCCACAGTTGGCATATGTGAGGAATTGGGCATTGTGGAATGGGAAGAAGGGAAAGCCGTGTCTCTTGACCTATATATGCAGCTAGAATTCTCATCTGCGGCTCGCTAGCATAGAACTTGAGTGAGTGTGGTATATCTCTGTGGCTCAGTTTGCCACCTGTCAAGCATGCTGATATCCAACCTTAAAGGTCCCTGACAAGATGAAGGGATGTGTGTACAAAGTACTAGCTGCTTCTGGCATGTGACAGGTACTTGGTGAATTCCCAAGGAGCTAGCTGCCTCTCCTCTTTTTTTTTTTCACATCTTCTTTCCTTTTATTTAAAAACAAAATTAGAAAACAGCAATTAGTAAAGGGCACAAACAAGTTGACAGAGATAAACTAGTGGAAAACAGATAACACAAAACTAAAAATGCCACTCTACTGCTGTCTTCAATTGGTAAAGAGCACAAAATATAACAGGTAGGTTGGTTTCAAACAAATTAAAAAACTGTATTTTTTTTTTTTTTGTAATTCCCCAAGTCAGATATATACACATTCATAAGATGATGTGTGAAGGAAAACTTTCATACACAAAAGTTTTATCCTGAATTCTTCAGGGAAACAGTTATTGAAACAGGAATTAAGACAAGGTCAGCAACAGGTTAACAATTTTTTAAAATGGAGTCTTGAAATGGTACCAAGTTATACTATGGAAAGTACTACCAGGTACAAAAGACTTATATAGCCCTTAACAAGAATGCCTTCCCAAAGCAAAACAAAACACAATCAGCAGACCAAGGAAGCTACAGCTAGACATAAGAGCTACAACTTCTTATATCTGTGCTAGAAAATCCTATTTTTCCAGAATAGAAAAAATTTCAGGGTAAAAAAGGGACATTTTAAACATTTCTTACTTTATCCATTTTAAGTTCTGTTTCTTCCCCTATCCATACAGTAATTCAGCATAAATCAGCAGGAAGAGGGCTGCTTTTAGAATTGCCATTTTATTTTTCTTTCTGTGGCAAGACTGTCATGGAGCCTGGGTATTTCAAACTCATATGCATCCATGACCAGTGTCCCCTTGTGGTCAAAAATCTTAACGATAGACTTGGAGAATTTGGCTTCCTGCTACTGCTTTGTTCTCCCACTGATGAAGGTCAGGTTTAGGGTATATTTGTCATGGAGCCTTTTGAGACTGGAGGACAGTTGCCAGATATCATCAGGATCCATCCCAGTAGTATCTTTCCTGTGAGCCACAAGAAAGATGCTCTTCTCACTATATTGGGTATAAAAGGTCAGAATTCCCATCATCACAAAATAGGATATGACTGCAAAGAACCAAAACTGGCTTGTATTCTGGAAAGAGGTGCATATAATCCCAAATTAAGTCACTATGGCAAAGACACAGGAGATGGAACTGATAGTGAGGCAACCAGCAATTAGCCCAAAATTCCCCACATACTTGTACTTTTCCAGAAGTACCATTTTGGCAGAATTCTCCAAAGAGTTTACACAGCCGATCCATCCCATTTGTCAGTTTTTACAAGCTTATCATCAATTTCCCATTTATCTAACAAGGCAGTGTCATTGATGCCTGTTCCACAGCTGGTGCCACCACCTGCCCAATACTGCTTTCCCTGCTACCATTTCGCCTGCCCTGTGCTCCCGCCACTGCCGCCTTACCTGCTTCTGCATCTCCCTCCCCAGCTTCACCTCTTCCTGGCATCCCTGCTCCCTATTCATTACCAGAATGGGGCTTTCTCTCAATTATCCTTGCTCACTTTTTCTATCCAGGAAATTTCTTCAGAGTTCCCCCTCATTTGCTCTCCTCATTTGCTCACTCCCCTTATCTCTTTCTCGAGCAATCTTTGCAGGGCTCTTTCTCTTCTGTTCATTCTTGAACACTGGGGTTTCTCTGTATTCCACCCTTGGTCATCTTCTCTAGCTCCACCCTTAACACCATCCCCTCATAATCTGCATATCCGTATTCTGACAGCTCCTAATCTTACACGCTTAGCCCTGGCTGTCTTCTGAATGACTGACTTGTATTTCCCATGACCATTGCTACTCTGATATCCTCTTTGTTATGTCTGAATGGAGACCCTCTTTCTCACCCCTTTATTAGTGAGAGATAGAACCAATAATAGGAGACAGACTGACAGATAATAGATAGATGGCAGATGAAAGGATATGTATTAGAGGAATTGGCCCACTTGGTTATGGAAGTTGGGAAATCTCACAGTAGGTCACCTGCAAGCTGTAGAACCAGGGAAGATGGTAGCCTGGCTCCAATGACGTTCAAGTGCCTGAGAAATGGGAAGCAGATTGTGGAACTTTCAGGTCAAAGCTGATGGCCTGAGAACAAGAAGGACAGTGGTGCATGTCTCTGGTCTAAAGGTCAGAGAATCTGCAGTTCTTACATCTAAGACAAGGGATGCTCCAAGAGAGAGGAGGTAGTGTGCACTGGGGCCACCTGGGAACTCTGGAAGGCAAGAGAGGCTCTGCATGGAGGCAGACTCTGGAGGCTTTCCTGGATATTTTACTCGCAGATTAGATAACATTTCTAATACCTCTTACATTTTATGAGTAATAAAATGCTTAAAAGGAAAGTATTTATGGAGTTATGTTTTTCAACTGCATGTCCTTTTCCTGCTTTTTGGACAAAGGGCCCTAATTTTCATTTTACCCTTGGTCTCACAAATAACATAGCTAACCTTACTAGTCTAGACTTGAGAGAGAACAGGGAAATTTATATTAAAAAAAAAAAATAAAAACTGGAGACCAAATAGCAAGGAATTAGAAGGTAATATGAAAATACAGACTGACTTTGCAGAGGCTGAATAGAATAAAGGAAAATAAGTAAAACAGATTGTGTGAGAAAGACAGGCTGTTTCCATAAAATGTCTATTGATAAGATTTTAGCAGTAGTGATAGATAAAGAGAGAAGGTTTTAAAACTGCAGAATCAGCAAAGATCCTATGAAATGAAAGGAGATACTGAGTGTAAAAATTAGCCTTGGAGGTGGAAAATAAATTTTTTAGTTGATTTCATCGAAGCGGATGATACCTAAGGGATAGGAAGAATGAGTTGTCAATAGAAAGAAACATTATTTCCAGAAGGAGAGAAACTTGGGAAAGGAAGAAGTAAGGATATATATATATATATGTATATATATATATATATATATTAATCTGTATTCTGGTTGATTAAAAAGGGAAAAAGAAAAATATTTACATAGTCAACACTTGAATGTTTAGTTCCTTAAGGCATTTAAATATCATAAGGTTTAGATAGATAAAGATAAAAATATCTTATAAAGAACTCAAAAAACTTACACCAAAAAACCAAACAACCCAATCAATAAACAGCCTAAGGAACTGAACAGACACTTCACAGAAGAAGAAATACAATCATACACTTCCCTGCTGGTTGAGTCTTCCCAGACGGGGCGGTGGATCCGGATGGTAGGGAACTTCCCAGAGTCCAGCTGCCTGGCAAGGCTTCCCCGTTGGAGAGGAAGAATAAGAGACTCAGGCCCAGACCAGCTAGGACACAGCCTACAGTCTAGTGCCCCTACAGCTGACCATCTGTCAACATGTGGAGGCACCTCTGCCCACTAGCAGGGAGTATACCCCAACTGGAGGCCACCACAACTAGAGGGACAGCTTCCTTTGTGGATCACTGCATTATCAAGTTCCTCCAAGACTTCAGGATACTGAAGGCTAGAAGGTGAGTTATTGGAAACCTACAGGGACACTAAAAGTCAATAGGGGGAAAACAGCAATATCTCAGATTTTCACTACTAGAGGGGAAGATACCTGAGCAATATGAGAAAACAAGGGGAAAAAGTCCCAAACAAACCTAGATGCTACATCAATAAAATCCAATGACAGCATGGCAGAAGAAATGTTGGAAAGGGAGTTCAGAATACATGATTAAAATGATCAGAGAAGCAAACAATGAGATGAGAGAACAAATGCAGGCACTGAGTGATCACACCACTCAACAGTTAAAAGAGCAAATGCAGGAAGCAAAAGATCATTTCAATAAAGAGAGAGAGATTTTGAAAAAAAAAAAAAAAGAAATTCTTGAAATGAAGGATACAATAAACCAAATTAAAAACTCCATAGAAAGCATAACCAATAGGATAGAACAACTGGAAGACAGAACCTCAGACATTGAAGACAAAATATTTAATCTTGAAAATAAAGTTGACCAAACAGAGAAGATGGTAAGAAATCATGAACAGAATCTACAAGAATTATGGGCTATCATGAAAATGCCAAATTTAAGAATTATTGGGATTGAGGAAAGCACAGAGAAACAAACCAAAGGAATGAACAATCTATTCAATGAAATAATATCAGAAAATTTCCCAAATTTTGAATGAAATGGAAAATCAAGTACAAGAGGCATATGGGACTCCAAATATACAAAATTACAACAGACCCACACCAAGGCACATTAAAATGAAAATATCTAACATACAAAATAAAGATAGAATTTTAAAGGTTGCAAGAGAAAAAATCAAATTACATTCAGGGGGAAACCAATATGGATATCAACAGATTTTTCAACCCAGACCCCAAAAACTAGAAGGGCCTGGAAAAACATTTTTCAAGCTGTAAAAGAAAATCGATGCCAACCAAGAATCTTATACCCAGCAAAACTTAAATTCAGATTTGATGATGAAATAAAATACTTCCATGATAAACAAAAGCTAAAAGAAGTTTAGAAAGCTGGCACTCCAGAACATTCTCAGCAAAATATTCCATGAAGAAGAGATGAAAAACAACAATTCAAATCAGTAAAGGGAAGAACTACCCTAAAGAAATAACTGAATAAAGGGGAAACCAAGTCATGTTAAAAAAGAAAAACAAAACGGGGAAATTCCATGAGAAAACTTTTAGATCTCATAAGTGAATTCAGCAAGTAGCAGGATATAAGATCAATGCTCATAAATCTAATGCATTTTTATACATAAGTGATGAATCTTCAGAAAGAGAAGTTAGAAAGACTACTCCATTCGCAGTAGCTTTGAAAAAAATAAAATACATGGGAATCAATTTAACAAAAGAGGCAAAAGCCCTCTACAATGAGAACTACAGAACACTAAAGAAAAAAATTAAAGAAAACCTAAGAAGATGGAACGATCTCCCATGTTCTTGGATAGGCAGAATTAATATTGTCAAAATGACCATATTACCAAAAGTGCTATACAGATTCAATGCAATTCCAATTAAAATCCCAATGACATACCATACAGAAATAGAGCAAGCAATCATGAAATCCATCTGGAGGATAAGAAACCCAGAATAGCTAAAGCAATCCTTAGCAGGAAGAGTGAAGCAGTGGGTATCGCAATACCAGATCTTCAAGTATACAACAAGATGAATGGATAAAGAAACTGTGGTATGTATATACAATGGAACATTATTCAGCCATAAAGAATTGTAAAATTATGGCATTTGCAGGCAAATGGATGAAATTGGAGCATATCATGCTAAGTGAGATAAGCCAATCTCAAAAACCCAAAGGACAAATGATCTTGCTGATAAAAGGATGATGACACATAATGAGGGGTGGGAGGGGGCAAGAATGGAGGAAGGAGAGACTGTATAGAGGGAAAAGAGGGGTAGGAGGGGTGGGGGGGAAGGAAAAATGTAACAGAATGAATTAAAAACTATTACCCTATGTAAATGTATGATTACACAAATGGTATGCCTCTACTTCATATACAAACAGAGAAACAAGATGTATTCCATTTGTTTACAATAAAAATAAATTTAAAAGAAAGCATCATGGAGCAGCATACTAAATAAAACAACAAAACAAAACAAAACAAAACAAAAACAAAAACAAGCCTAATGACCAGAAATACAAAACATATCTCAGTAAGAACCCTGAAAGTTAATGGCCTGAACTCATCAATCAAAAGGCATACACTGGCAGATTGGATTAAAAATAAAGACACAACAATATGCTGCCTGCAAGAGACTCATCTCATAGAAAGAGATACCCACAGACTAAAGGTGAAAGGATGGGAGAAAACATACCATGCACATGGACTCAGCAAAAAAGCCAGAGTATCCATCCTCATATCAGATAATGTGGACTTCAAGCCAAAGGCAGTCAGAAGAATAAAAAAGGACCTTCCATACTACTTAAGGGAAGCATAAATCAGCAAGACATAACAATCATAAATGTGCCCCCAAAAGTGGGTCACCCATGTACATCAAACAAATCCTTTTCAATTCCAGGAACCAAATAGACCACAACACAATAATACTAGGTGATTTTAACACACCCATCTCACCACTGGACAGATCTTCCAAACAAAAATTGAACATAGAAACACCAAAGATCTCAATAACACAATTGATAATTTAGACTTACCGGACATATATAGAATATTCCATCCAACAATGAGTGAATACAGTTTCTTCTCAGTAGCACATGGATCCTTCTCTAAAATACACCATATATTAAGCCACAAAGCTACTCTTAGCAAATACAAAAAGATAAAGATCCTACTTTGTATTCTATCAGATCATAATGGATTGAATAAGAAATAAATGACAAAATAAAAAAACAGAAACTACTCCAACACCTGGAGGTTAAATAATATGCTATTGAATAATGAATGGATAACAGAAGACATCAGGGAGGAAATTAAAAAATTCTTAGAGGTAAACAAGAACAAAGATACAACATATCCAAATCTCTGGGACACTATGAAAGCAGTACTTAGAGGAAAACTCATTACATGGAGCACATTCAATGAAAGAAGAAAAAGTCAACAAATAAACATGACCTAACACTACAGTTCAAAGTCCTAGAAAAAGAAGAACACATCAACACCAAAAGTAGTAGAAGACAGGAAATAGTTAAAATCAGAGCTGAAATCAATGAAATTGAAACAAAAGAAACAATTGAAAAAATTGACAAAATAAAAAGTTGGTTTTTTGAAAAAATAAACAAAATTGATAAACCCTTAGCCACACTAACAAAGAGAAGGAGAGAGAAAACTCAAATTACTAAACTTGGGGATGAAAAAGGAAATATCATGACAGACACTATTGAAATACAAAACATAATTAAAAGCTATTTTAAAAATCTATACTCCAACAAAATAGTAAATCTCAAAGATATGAACAGGTTTCTAGAGACATATGATCCTCCCAAACTGAATCACGAGGACATATACAATTTAAATAGATCAATTTCAAGTAATGAAATAGAAGTCATCAAAAGCCTACCAACAAAGAAAAGTCCAGGATCAGACCGATTCTCAGCCGAGTTCTACAAAACCTTTAAAAAAGAGCTCATTCCAATACTCCTCAAAGTATTCCATAAAATAGTAAAGGAGGGGAGCCTTCCAAACTCACTCTATGAAGCCAATAGCACCCTGATACCTAAACCAGACGGAGACACATTGAGGAAAGAAAATTTCAGACCAATATCCTTAAAGAACATTGATGCAAAAATTCTCAACAAAATTTTAGCAAATTTCATACAAAAACATTAAAAGATAGTGCACCATGATCAAGTGGGTTTTATCCCAGGGATGCAAAGTTGGTTCAACATCCAGAAATCAATAAATGTCATTCACCATATCAACAGACTTAAAATCAAGAATCACATGATTATTGTGATAGATGCAGAAAAAAGCATTTGATAAAATACAGCACCTCTTCATGCTCAAAACACTAGAAAAAATAGGGATAGTAGGAACATTCCTCAACACTGTAAAGGTTATCTATGCTAAGCCCATGGCCAATATCAATTTAAATGGTAAAAACTGAAAGCATTCCCCCTAAAAACTGGAACAAGGCAGGGATGCCCTCTTTCACCACTTCTATTCAACATTGTCCTTGAAACTCTAGCCAGAACAATTAGACAGACGAAGGAAATTAAAGGGATACAAATAGGAAAAGACGAACTCAAACTATCGCTATTTGCTGATGACATGATTCTATATTTAGAGGAGCCGGGAAATTCCACCAGAAAACTTTTAGAACTCATAAGTGAATTCAGTAAAGTAGCAAGATATAAAATCAATGCTCATAAATCTAATGCTTTTTATTCATAAGTGCTTACTTCTCAGAAAGATAATTTAGGAAAACTACCCCATTCACAATAGTTTGGAAAAAAATAAAATACTTGGGAATCAATCTAACAAAAGAGGTGAAAGACCTCTATAATAAGAACTACAGAACACTAAAGAAAGAAATTAAAGAAAACCTTAGAAGATGGAAAGATCTCCCATGTTCTTGGATAGGCAGAATTAATATTGTCAAAATGGTCATGCTACAAAAAGTGCTAGACAGATTCAATGCAATTCCAATTAAAATCCCAATGATGTACCTTACAGAAATAGAGCAAGCAATCATGAAATCCATCTGGAAGAATAAGAGACCCAGAATAGCTAAAGCAATCCTTAGCAGGAAGAGTGAAGCAGGGGGTATCCCAATACCAGAACTTCAACTATACTACAAAGCAATAGTAACAAAAGTGGCATGGTCTTGGCACCAAAATAGACAGGTAGATCAATGGTACAGAATAGAGGATACAGACACAAACCCAAACAAAATACAGTTTTCTCATACTAGACAAAGGTGCCAAAAATATGCAATGGAGAAAAGATAGCCTCTTCAACTGGAAATCCATATGCAGCAGAATGAAAGTAAACCCCTATCTCTCACCCTGCACAAAACTCAACTCAAAATGGATCAAGGAACTTGGGAATCAGACCAGAGACCCTGCATCTTATAGAAGAAAAAGTAGGTCCAAATCTTTACCTGTCAACCTAGGATCAGACTTCCTTAACAGGACTCCCATAGCCTAAGAAATAAAAGCAAGAATCAATAACTGGGATAAATTCAAACTAAAAATCTTTCTCTCAGCAAAGGAAAGTATCAGCAATGTGAAGAGAGAACCTACAGAGTGGGAGAAAATCTTTGTCACTCATACTTCAGATAGAGCACTAATTTCCAGAATATACACAGAACTCAAAAAACTCTACACCAAGAATACAAATAACCCAATCAACAAATGGGATAAGGAAATGAACAGGTACTTCACAGACGATCTACAAGCAATCAACAGATATATGAAAAAATGTTCAACATCTCTAGTAGTAAAAGAAATGCAAATCAAAACTACCCTAAGATTCCATCTCACCCCAATTAGAATGGCGATTATCAAGAGTACGAGCAACAACAGGTGTTGGTGAGGATGTGGGGAAAAAGGCACACTCATACATTGCTGGTGGGGTTGCAAATTAGTGCAGCCACTCTGGAAAGCAGTGTGGAGATTCCTTAGAAAACTTGGAATGGAACCACCATTTGACACAGCTATCCCACTCCTTGGCCTATACCCAAAGGACTTAAAATCAGCATACTACAGAGATACAGCCACATCAATGTTCATAGCTGCTCAGTTCACAATAGCCAGATTGTGGAACCAACCTAGATGCCCTTCAATTGATGAATGGATAAAGAAACTGTGGTATATATATACAATGGAATATTACTCAGCCATAAAGAAGAGTAAAATTATGGCAAATGGTTGAAGTTGGAGAATATCATGCTAAGTGATATAAGCCAATCCCAAAAAACCAAAGGAGGAATGATCTCGCTGATAAGTGGATGATGAGACATAATGGGGGGTGGGAGGGAGGCAAAGATGGAGGAAGGAGGGTCTGTATAAAGGGAAAAGACGGGTGGGAGTGGTGGGGGGAAGGAAAAAAATAACAGAATGAATCAAACACCATTACCCTAGGTAAATGTATGAGTACACAAATGGTATACTTTCTTTCATGTACAACCAGAGAAATAAGTTGTACCCCATTTGTTTGCAATTACAAAAAATATAATCGATCAATAAATACATGAAAAAAATGTTCAACATCTCTAGCAATTAGAGAAATTTAAATAAAAACTACTCTAAGATTTAATCTTACTCCAGTCAGGATGGCAATTATCAAGAATACAAGCAATAATAAATGCTGGCAAGGATGTGGGGAAAAATGACTCAAACATTGCTGGTAGGACTGCATTGGTGCAACCACTCTGGAAAGCAGTATGGAGATTTATCAGAAAACTTGAAATGGAACCACCATTTGATCCAGCTATCCCACTCCTTGGTTTATACCCAAAGGACCTAAAAGCAGCATACTACAGTGACACAGCCACATCAAGGTTTATAGCAGCTCATATATGACTACACAACTGGTGTGTTCTACATCATGTACAACCAGAAGAATGAGAAACTACTCCATTTATGTATGATGTGTCAAAATGCATTCTGCTGTATGTATAACTAATTAGAACAAATATTTTAAGATACAAATATCTATATAAATGCATACACATTTGTCCATGCACATAGATGAATATATCTCAAGATGAAATAAATAAGATACATTTAAAATTATAAAATTGATATGTAAATGTGTAATTTATGTATAAACTATATGAATCTATATGGGAAAATGAATATAAATTTATATATGTAAAAATAATGAAATGGAATGAAAATTTATTAATTAATAAATTGTCCTAGATGAAACACAGAAACTGGAGTTCAACTCAGGATTCTCTGGTTCAGAATTCTGCAGATGCTGCTTCTCTGGTGATCTAGCTCCTTTGAATCTGCCATAGGATCTCTACAGTTTGACTACATTTTTTTTTTTTTAATTTTTTTGTGGTCAGATAAAACTTTATTTTATGAGTTAATACTGAGCTTACATTGTTTTAGAAGAGATAATTTTAATATTTTGGAAAGTTTAGATGATTTTAAAAATCACCTAGTTTATCTCACATAACCACAACCTGAAATAAAAAAAAAAAAAAAAAATGCTGTTCAACTAGAGTTAAATACTGAGAATTCTGAAACACAGAAAATACTTGGTGTATCTACAGGCACAAGAAAAGGAGAGGAGCTGCATGAATGAACAGCAAAATAAAGGGCCCAGGCAAAAAGATGAAGCAAAGACAAACCATCACTGAGATTGGGGGAGCCTGATGGTCAATGAGCTGGAAAGGCCCAGGTCTCCAGAAGTACTCTGCTGAGACTCAGTAAGCACAGTCCCACTTCCTGCTCTCTCCACATGACTAAACTTGAAAAGGATTTCTGTGTTTCTTTTTTTTTTTTTCACTCTTCAGTTCCCCATTGTTGTCTACAAAAACCTACTGAAGCTGTTCTAGTCAAGGCTTCCAATAATTTTCATATTACCAAATCTAATGTTTGATTTTTTGCCCTCATCTTATTCTCTGGCTTAGCAGTATTTGACAGAACTGGCTACCTCTATGTTCTAGAAATGCTCTCCTTTCCCAGATTCTGTGATGCCCATTACATGGATTTTCACCTGTTCTCATTTGCAACTTTTTCTACTTAATCCTGTTTTTGTAAAGGATGCTATACATTCCATTCATTACCATAACATTAACTAAAATGAGTATGTCAATTTTATAGTTGCAATGCCTTCATATTAGTAAACATATTTTATAAATTGTTTGTTTTTTCTTATTACTTTTTTCTCCAGTAAAATATAAGCTCCAACAATCATATGACTATAAATTTGGTCACTCAGAGGTAAAATAAACAGGTTCAAGTTTTTAAAATTAGTAAGTGGTGATTCTAGAAATGGATCACAGATCTTCTTAATTCTAGGGTCTTTGCTGTATTTCACTCTACCACTCATAAAACAAAAATTAGAGGGGATTTCTGTGCTTGGCCATACAGAGTAACTTGAAGTAGACTACCACTCCTGCCAAGAAAAATTTAAAAATCCAGATACAATGCAAAATAAACAGCTGTTGAAGGCATTGAAGAGATGCCAACATAGCAAAGAATTAAGTGGGAAAAATCCCTGAGAGAAGGAAACCACATAAAATAAGCTCAACACTTGGTGGTTTTCCCCTTAAGGTATCTGCTGAAATCTTAAACTTGTACAAGTCAAGAGATCAAGAATTGAAGCAGAAAGAATTGGATAACAGAGAAAAAATTTCAGAACTTATATTAGACCAAGCAACCAAACAAACAAACAAAAAGTAGTTAAGGATCTATCAAAGATGAGGAGATCTGGAAATGCCCAGTCTCTTTATTGGGATAAATGTAAGGCTACCAAGGAAAGGTGGGAAAACAGATTTGACAATGACTGCCACCCTCTCTCATGATGGCTATTCCCTGGTTTAACTAAAGTATCGCATCCTATTCTAGTTTCCTACCTAAAGAAAGGGTGATTCATTGTCTCTGGGAGAAAATGGCAGCATTCAGAACATATTCAGTGTTTCATACTAAATTTTTTTTATTTAACCAAATTATCAGAGATACCAAAAAATAAGATCAATAAAAAAGTAACACAATTAATATAGATCCAAAAGTGTTAGAAACATTGGAGTTAAACAGCATGGATTTTAACATACTTATGATTATCATGTTCTAAATAAATAGATTATAAAATGGGAAATGCCACTGGACAACAGAAATTTTTGCTTACAAAATATGAAAAGGAAAATCAAAATAAATTAAAATTAAAAACTTACTGGAATAAAAGCAGATCTGACACAGCTGAAGAGAATATTAGTGAACTGGAAGACAGATCAATAGAAAAATGCTGGTATACAAAGAAAACTCACATGAAACACAGAAAGATTAATAAAAGACATGTGAGACTCAATGTAAAAGTTGGGTCCACTGGTGTGTTCACTGGCCCATACAAGCTGGTGAGAACTGATTGGTAATTTTCATGAATTCGGTGAGTGCCTTGTTAAATTGTTGGTATTTTGAAATCAGAATGGAGAGAGTAAATATTCAAATGTTACTTATTCTAATTCTGTTTTTCTTTAAAGAAAGTCAGCTAAGGATATTGCTTAGTGGTAAAGCACTTGCCTAATATTCACAAGGCCCTGAGTTTGACCCCTATTACCCTTACCACCAAAAGAGTAATACCAAAAGCAGAAATAAAGTAAAATGATCTCATTTGAAAAGATATAAATGGAGGAAGGTCTGAAAAATAATGTAAGGGTAGATATGTGGCGAACACAAATGAAAATTGACTACATAACACAACAAAATGAATAATGAAAACACAGAAAAGCAAATAGAGTTCAAACGAAATAAAAGTGATTAAATTCTATTATCAGCAAGTGAGCAAAATTTGTCACATATAAGACTCTTATTAAAAGTATATGTTTAAAAATAGAAAAAAGTATATGTATTTTAATCTGTAGAATAATCACGAACAGGATAATGAAAGAACACATAGCAACAAAGTAATAGAAGAAAAAAATCTGAACATAAACTAGGTAGAACAAATTAAAAAAGAAATAGAAAGATAATTAACATAAACCCAAATGTATCAATAATGATGATTAATGTTAATAATCTAAATAGCACATTTAAAAGATGAAGATTCACCCTGGTGTCACAGCATACACCTGTAATGCCAGCTATTTGGAAGACTGAGGAAGGAGGATTACAAGTTTGAAGCCAGCCTGGGCAATTTAGTGAGATCCTGCCTCAAAATAAAATCACAAAGGAGTGCGGTTGTACATCAGAGGCAGGGCACTTGGCTAGCATGTGCAAGGCTGCCAGATAGGTTTAAAAAATCTGTGTGCTACAAAATTGAGACTCATCATATTAGACAGAAATAAATCTTGAATCTTGTTTACATAATAGGAAGTCCATCAATATTAGAAAAACTTGTAACTCTAAACATAATTTCTAGAAGAAAATTATATTAACTCTTCATAAAACTGGATTGAGAAGCATGTTCTAAACAATTACAAAAATTGTCAAAAAGTAAAGGATGAATTGATCTATGCAACATGATTAAGAATTTATGACTAAAACACTCCTTTAATATGGCAAAACCACAGTTTTGAGGACATTTTCACTATCTATTTATGTATCTGACAAAGTTCTCATATCCAAAATACATAAAGAACTCATACATAAAATAATACAAAACTTTAAAAAATGGTTAAAAGTCTTAAAGAGGAGCTTCACACAAAAAATAATTAAATGGCTAATAGACATGAAAAGGCACTTAGCTTCATTAGTCATGAGGAAAAGGTAAAGACCATAAAAGCTACTAAGAGAATGGTTAATACTAAAATACTAATAACATCACTTTTAGGTATTACAGAAAGACATATATGTGCATATGAGAGGATATCTTAAGGATATTTATTGTAAATTTGTAATAAAAAAATAAACAAAATGTCCATCACAACTGAATGGTTAAATAAAATGTGGTAAAATCATACAAAGAAATGATAGGTAGCAATAAGAAAGAATTAAATATTGCTACATGCACCAATGTGCAGGCATCTCAAAGACACAATGTTGAGTGAAGGCAGCCAGGCCCTAAACAATATGACTAGTATGATTTCATTTTTCTCAGTGGAGGAGATAATAAGTGGGCATTTATGGTGCCAGTAATTTTTTTTTTATCTTGGTGATGATAATATAGCACATTCATTTTGTGAAAATTCAGTGATTTGGACACCTATGGTTTATACACTTGTAATTGTGATATTCTTCAATAAAAAATATTTCTAGAAGTGTAGAAAGAATTAGAGAAAATATGAAGTAACAGCATTTGTTCCAAAATCTGGAACCCCAGTGGGCAAAAGGCTGAATAATTCCACACAGGTACATACAGTCAGAATTTCTCCACTTACAGAAGCAAAGATGGTGAGCATCTCTGAAAACATAAGTTGAATTCTGCAAATGAGCATTTTGATCTTTCAATTTTTAGCTCAACTGCATATTTCAAATATGCCATGCCTTTGTTGTCTGAGCAGGAAAAAAATTCAGGCTTCATCAGGTAATCTTTTGTCTTATCAGCACCACAGAGAAGAACTGGTGCTCAAGTACTTGTCTTTCTTCTCCTCTTGAGATACACAGGAGAGGGAGGGCAGGCTTTCTCACCAACACAATCCCAAGTGTGCAATGAAAATGCTTATCTCCAGTCAATTTTATAAAGTCTAGGTTAAAAATAATCTCTCTGGTAACCAGTAGATCAGTAGGTCTCATCCTTAACCTTATCAGTGGATTAATGCACATAGCTGAATGAACTACTGGGAGATGGCAGAGGCTGTGGGAGATGGAACCTGGCTGCAGAAGTGGGTCACTGGGGGTCATGCCCTGGAAAGGTATTTCTTGTCTTTGGCCTCTTTCTGTTTCCAGTTTGCCAGGAGACAAAAAGCTTTCCGACACCATGCCTTTCCACCATGATATTCTGCCTCACCTCAGGTCCAAAGCAGTGGAGCCAGCCAAACATAGACTGAAACCTCTGAAACTGAGCCAAATAAGTCTTTTCTCCTCTAAGTTGTTTTCTCAGATATTTGTCATATGACAAAAACTCACTAACCTATGAATGAAGAGGAGTTTGAATGTCTCTAACACAAAGGAATGATAAATATTTTGAGGTGATGGGTATACCAATTAACATAATAAGATGATCCTTGTACATTTTATACAGGTATCAAAATATCATATAGTACTACATCATGTACATATTTATAATTGCACATGATGTACAATTTTCATGTGCTAATTTTAAAAAAAAAGTTAAAAAATAACTTCTTCCACCATTTGTTCTCATGGTCAGGGTCTTTGAGACATCATCAGGTTAAAATACATAACAAAATTCATTCAGGTTTTGGGGGTTGGAGACAGTTCCAGGTAGGAGCTCCTGCTGTCACTCAAGTGGTGGGTATTTGGCAGGTCAGACCTAAGTTGAGGCTCTTGAGTCTCAAAATGGTGAGGATGATCCAGAGGGGCTTCCTGGAATTCAGCTCTTTCTCATGGCATGTTGTAATAGTTCATGTATTCAAGATCTGAAACCTGATCCTGGTACTGGGTTTGATTCAGTTGCTTATAGCTTGTGACCTTGAGTTAGTTCCTTAACTTCAACTGTGGTTCCCACTGAAGAATTATTCACCCTCATCAAAGGTGGAAAAATATCTCAGGAACTTCTATTTAATCTTGGGACAAAGACCAAAAATGTTAACAGAATCTGCAGATTCCTACATAGGGAGGGATCATGGATAATATGTGCACGTACCTTGGGGCAGGTGGCTCTCTGCCACACACAGTTCCTGGGCTGACCAAGGGGCTGGATAATGTAATAATCCAGGTTTGGCCTGGTTTTGCTTGCTTTGCAACTTCTTTGTCATCTCTGAAACTTGCTGTCAAAAAAGGACCTGGTTGCATCATTACAAACCAGGTACGACCCAGGTTGCTGTCAGATCTATTGTCAATGAGAACATTATCCTAATGTCTATACCCCAGTTTTTATCTGGGTCCTTAACTGTAACTCACTGTCCTCATCCCAACTGGTGGATCTGGGTGCTCTTACTCTGGCAAGCTCTGAAGAGTGGACTTTATAAGGGGGAAGAACTTGGGGGATCATATATCTACCATATGGTGAGTGCTTTGTATAGAGATCGGCTATTTCAACATTTAGCATTTTTGGTATATCATACGTTATTAGCCCCCACTTACAAAGAAGGAAACAGTTTTACAATAGATGAGTAGAATAGGCTGGTAGGTGCAGGCCTCGTAATCCAGCCAGACCTGGGTAACCTAAAGCCAGTTTCTTTATTGCACTGCCTGGCCACGCCACTAGGCAGAAGAGCTGCTGATAGTTGAGACCTTAACCGAGACTTCCTCTCTCTCCTTCCTATCATATTTTCTGTATTCCTTAGAAAGACTGCCCTGTGAAGAGAATTAAACTGCCATGAAAATCTAATCTTTGCCTGACAAAACCTGTGGTGCTGCTTAGAAGATTCATAATAGTGCTGAAGGTTAAGAGTGGCCTTTTCTTTGGTCCACAGGTAATGCTTAGGTCTGGCGTTAATAAGTACTGGGATTTAAAACACATGGTGAATGGGGTCAAGGATACACCATCATCCCAGCCAGAAACATTGCAAAATGTTCTTCCAGCAATCAGGCTGACTCTGAAACTTGACAGCAAAATAGCTCTGGGAGTCTGCTGTACTTCGGGTGGTCAATACCATCACCTTCATGGTCTGAAAGCAAGCACAGCCTTGTTGCAGGACTTCTCACAAGGACTAGGCAGAGAATGATGAGTCCCAAAGGAGGCTTGCCTGCCTCTATCCTAGATGAAGGCCCTGGAGAATCTACTCTGACAGTCTAGTGAGTGTATCTCAGCCCAGATTCCTAACATCTGTCCAACTGTGTGGTCACAAGGGCTTCGAGCTGCCAGTCACATGGGAACTTCAAAGGCTGTGTGACCTCGGATAAACAAAGCAAGAGTTGAGGTAAAAACAAAAATCAGGCAAATATTTGCCATAGGAACTGTTTCTGAACTTTGCCCTGTTGTATAGGTCCTAATTTGCCAGCACAACCTGACCTCAGCAACCTTGCTCTCTGCTCTCTATTTGAGATAATTCGTATTATTGCAGGGGTTTTCCACGGGCTTAGTCTGAGTCAACAAGTGATCTTGTGACCCCCAAAGTATGCCATTTGGAGATCCTCTATAGGCAGTACAGTGTATCTCCTAGACAGATTGGTAATGGTTTTGTCTTTTCTGCTCTGGACAGAGCAGTTAGATATTTTAGCTCTTGTATCCATATGTTAGAAAGGTTGTAATAAACTGGAGAATGGCCCAAGAACTCTTCTGAATTACAAAGTGGCTCAAATGAATGAACTAATATAAAATATAACCCATATCCTTTGCTCATTACTTCTTTGTTCTTACACTGTAGCTTTTATTTTATTTATTTATGTCTGTTAGAAAAGAATCTTGATCCTTAAAAGATGTGGGTTTATTTTGAATACCATCATTAAGAAGAAAGAAGGTTGGGGATGTATTTCAGTGGTAGAGCACTTGCCTAGCAAATGTGAGGCTCTGGTCCTATTCCCAGCACTGAAAAAACCCCAACCCAAACCAAAACAAACACACTAAAGCAAAACAAAACAAAACAAAAGCCCCAGAAGAAGAAGATTGGAAGAGGAAGAAAGAAGGATGAGGAGGGGAGGAAGGACATGGAAAATGAGAAGGAGAGGAAGACAAGGGCAGGAAGAGGGAGGTGTAAGAGGAGAATGGGAAGAGGAAGACAGAAGGAGGAGGAGGGAGGGGAAGAAGAAAACTATTATTTACTGAGTGCTCATCATCAAAACAATCTTATGAGGTAACACTAGTATTTCTCAGTTTTTCAGATGAGAAATTCAATCCTAGAGAGGTTTGATAACTTCCCCAGGCCAGGCATGCCAGAGTGATGGGTCTGGAGATGAGCCAGCAGGGTGCTGTGACTCCAGAGCTGTACCACGGCCCTGTTCTTTTTGTAGTGTCTCTCTCTACACAGGGTGGCATTGTGAGAGTGGTAAGATCACCCTTAGAGGGTGATATCAATAAAGGAGCACATAGGACCCCATCATTATTAGCTGAGTAAAATAAAAAGTAGACCCTCAAAGCGATGGAGGGGACCCACAGAGAAGTGGGAGAATGAGGGGACTGTGGTATTGCAGAGTTAAGAGGGTATTTCCCAAAGGCTGCGGACAGGAGGACCTTTTACCAAGCTATGAATCTTATTAAGCAGCTATGAGGACCAGTTTCCCTCTGCCTCACATCCTTTCTCCCAAGTAATGCCTATTGGGTTCTCAGTGAGAAAGTTTGAATAATTCCATTGAAATAGATCTGAAAAATATTATAGAAACTTGTTCGTGTAGAATCTTAAAACTTCTCACCAGAACCTCAGAGCTGGTTGTAGCACAAGTTTCTCTGCAGCCAGACAAGGTCTTCCAAGGCCAGACAGGGTCTTCTCTGAGGCAGGAGGCACTGAGGACCTCGGACTCCTGCTCTCCTCTCTACCTTGACTATCTCTGAGGTCATCAGCTCGGACTTCCTGAATGACCAGGGTTGCTTTACTTTAGGAAAAATTGAATACATAAACAAAGCAAAACAATGTATAATAAGCCTGGTGAGATCATCAGGTATATTAATAGTGACAAGTACTAGGTGGTTATCTGTTTGGCACACTTTAGGTGCATAAGGTGGATATTTCCACTCTTCAAAGGCAAGAACCCAAGTCATGGTGCCATTGAGTGGAGGCAAAGTTGTCTATAAAAGGGTCCACCCTTCCAGTTCACCTGCTGTGACTCATAAGTGTGCAGGCTCTGCGGAAAATTAAGCCCTGGTTCCTGAGTGATGGGGAGAGATTCTGGGGTGAACCTGGGTCTATTCATTTCCATAAACATTCATTGACCTCCCTCTAGCCAGGCATGTTGGCATTTGATCAGCAATACAGACACAGAGGACAACTCAGTCAGGTTACCTTCTGGATGACAGAAACAATAAGTTAATGGGAAAATGATTTCAGAATGTGGTAAGTGCTATGAAGCAAATAAGGTGAGGTGATGAAAAATCACCAGGTCAAAGGGCTGTTGAAAACTGAGCTGTCCACGAAAGTCTCCTCTTGGACATTGCCTAAGACAAGACATAACAATTTTATCTGAAAGATAATCTTAGAGACTAAAGAGATTCAAAGGAATGAATCCGGATGCTCCAGCCACTGTGGAACTTCCTCCAGACTGTTGACTTGTTCTGAATCATTAATTCTGCATTCTGATGCTAAGCCCTAGAAGGGGCATTAACACCTGGCCAGGGACCTGGGGTCTTCTCACCTGTAGTATTGCCAGAGGGATTGAATGGATTTCATTTCTAAATCAAGGTAAATACTTCAATAGTCAAACAGAACTTACCTATAATAAAGAAGACGTGAATATATAGCAAAAACAATAGGAGGGTTGACTTAGCCTTAGTGATTTCCAAGCTCTTTACACCATGAGAACTTTCAAAAACATCTTACTGCTAAGACATTGACTAGAACCAAGACATCACAATTTTACCTGAAGGACAATCTTGGAGACTGAAGAGACCATACAGTGGCCATACAGTGCCTTCTAAGCATAGATGGCACCTGTGAGAGAAATCATTTCTGTGACAAAAATCCATATGAAGGGGTCAGAGCTGAGATGGATCCTCAGCTAAACTAAGAAAGGCCATGGATTGGAGTCTCCTGGGGTAGGAATAATGTGTGAATAAAGAGGAGAGATAATGATTTCAGATAGCAGATCCCTCTGCAGAGCTCAGTGCAAATGAATAAGTTTTTCCTTCTTAATTTCACAGAGAGGAAGGGAAGGGAAGGAAGAAAAGAAAAATAAAGGAAAGGAAAGAAAAAGCAAAGAAGAGGAAAAGAAAAAGAAAAGAAAAGAAGAATGAATTCTTCGTAGCAAAGATGCCAGGATTGGCTTGGGGGGATTTCTGACTTTAATGAAATGAGCTCTGAGAACTGCAGTGATTACTGGGAGAGGCAGGAGTTTATGGGAAAGCCTTGGGACTTGCTGATGAGGAAACTGGGGCCCACACACACTTGGCACTTGTGGAGGTTCAGCAGGTATCTCCTCGGTGGATGAGCCTCCTAGGCGCTCAAGTCCCTGGAAAGATCCATCGTTTCTTTGCGGCTGGAGATGTCCTGGCAGGCTCAGGCCTGAGAGAGTGGGGAGGGAAACCCCATGGTCCAGCCTGGCAAGGGCTAGGGACATCTATGTGCAGGTGGAGGACACACTTGGGCAGGATTGAAGACTCCCCAAATCAAGGTGTCTTTATCCCCCTCAGGAGATCAGGAAATCCCCTCTTAAAGAAATTGTCTCTCCTGTAAGAGAATTGTATCTTTCCTCAGATAGCATGCATTCGTCTGGTATAAGTGGGGGGATGCTTCCAGGACTTGATGATCTAAGCCATTACAGTTAGAGGAAGTGAACAGAGTGAGCAGGCTCAGTGCTGTGGGAATGTATGGAAAGGATGATGCTGAAACTTCCCTCCCAGGCCTGGCAGTTTTCCTGGAAGAGGGACAGGTGAAAACAGGGACAAGGAACCTGGGCACTGCTCCTACATCTGTGTTTCTGGGGATTATATCCACCTGCTTGAGGATCTTGCCATGACAGGGAGCACCAGAAAGGAGAGGTTCCATTGCCTCATGTGGACCTTTCAGACCTTGCACATAGAGGTAGGTTAATCAATCACAGACTATGGTTTTCAGGAAGCCCAGGAATTGTCCTGACTTAGCCTTACTGACTTTGGCAAAGTCTTGCCTCTATCTCTCCATCTAGAGTCAGACTCAGTTTTGTCATAGAGATAATTCTTTGCTAAATGGACCTACCTATGCTGACACTAGAGGTGCTCACAAAATGGAACATACCTGTATCCTGCCTGCCCCCACCTGGAAGTTTGGATGAAAAGTTGCTCAGATATGTTCCTCCGTGTCATCTGACTGGTGGTCTGCTCACCTTTCATCTTCCATGATCTCTCCCTGCTTCCAGTTTCTCCCCTCAAACCCTCATTCTCTAACCTCATTAAACTTGTGAGGGCTGCTCACATGTTCTGCTGATGCCTCACTGCCTCCCATGAATACTCTTGGGTGTCAACCAGTCCCCAGTCTCCTGGGGTTCTGACTACCATCTCTAGCTTTTTACCTCACAATCTGTTTGCCTTGGGCAAGGTCTTTTCCCAAATCATGGTGGGTAACTGAAGGTGCCCCTGCTGGCCTTCCTCCTGGTCCCACTTCCCCTGAGATCTTTCCCTGAAGTCTTAGAGTGGTTTTACTGGGTTATTAATTTAACATGTAACTCACATTGTCTTATCTCCTTCCTTAAATAGAAATCTCTTGAGATCAGGGGTCAGTGATTTTATCTTTAAGTCATCAGCCAATTCCCACAAGACACATCCCTGTCAAAAGAAGGGTCCTAGTGAATTTTGACAATCCCCAGGAGAAAGAAACAAAGTGTCCCAGAAAATTATAAGTTAACAAATGAAGATTCATTTGAAGAAGTTGGGGATATTGTAGAAGAAAGAAAATAATACAGATGAGAACAAAAGTTAATGAAATAGAAAAATATACCCTAGAGAGGGTAAGTAGAACCAAGGTTGTTTTGAAAAAGACTATGAAAATGATGCATGCCCGCAAGATAGACCAAGGGATCAGTGAGCAGCTCTTGATGGTTCTTCATCCAAATGCCATCCAGATTGCTGGGCTTAATTTGTCAAAACAAGTCTGAATCCCTGAAAGACATTCCACTGGGAACCTGCTGGTTCATTAACATTTACTTGGCACTCCTCTCCAGGCATCTCATCCCATTGCTCCAGAGTCTCAGACTCCCAACCCAGTGTGCTGAAGAGAAGCGGGGGGCAGGAAAGGAGTGGGAGGAGAGAGGAGAAGAAGGAAGGGATGAGGAGGAGGGGAAGAGGAGGAACAACCGGCAGAGCTCTGGAGCACATTAAGCTCTAACCTTTCCTGAATTCAGAGATCTTAAGCAACTTGGAAGATAGAGATCCATCCCCAAGTCCCTAAATGACTACAAATCATGAAAGATCAGAGAGGAGGCCAACCAACTTTCAAGTTAGAGAATGTAACTCAATCCCACACTTGGAACAAATGCATGGCAGACATGCGAGGAGGTGACCCGCTGAAATGCCCCTAGGAAGACAACACTGCCTTGGAAAGAGGAAACCAAAGATCAGAGTTCCGGCCTGCCACCAAGCAGAATAATGAGCTCCCACTGGCTGAGATATGATAGCAAATTTCAAATCTCTATTTTCTAAATGGCTAATTTGCATTAGAGAAACACGTGCACGTTTTACTAAACATTTATTGACATACTGTGAGCATCTACTCCAGGACTAATGGAGATGTTTTTAATTTGTTAAAAGTAAAATAAAGGGTATCATCAGGAAAGAACAACTCTAGAAGTTGCTTGGATGTGGGTAACGTGAGAGAGAAACTTCAACTGAGGTCCTTCCCTTCCCTTGGGAATCTGTCCACCAAATTAAGGAGACCCTGAAGTCTCCCTTCTCCCTACCATACACAGAGAGCACAGAGGAAAGGACTTTTTGAGTGTTCAACACGAATTCCTAACTTTCAGTTGAAATAGGACATCTTGCAGTCAGCAAATATCTGCTGGGTACCAGACATGTGCTAGGGCTGGGAACTGAGGACACTAGATGAAGCAGGTAAAGTTTGCCCTTGAGCAACCGTGGTCCATCTGGGACAATGGTTATCTTAACACAATATAGGGTTCAGGGTAGACGTACACAGGTGTCCTTTGTAAGTGAGTAGATGAAGGAATAATGGATGGACGAGATTCTGGCACAATGTGCTTTCCAGTGCCAAGCAACTTGCTACTCCTCTCCTACCAAGGCATATTGGATAAAGTGAACAAAAAATATCACCCACAATACTTTAAGAGCAAAGGAGGGGCTGGAGTTGTGATTCAGTGGTAGAGTGCTTGCCTGGCATGTGTGAGGCCCTAGGTTCAATCTCAGCACCACATATAAATAAATAAATAAATAAAAGATCCATTGACAACTAAAAAAATATTTTTTAAAAAAAGAGCAAAAGAATACCTGGGAATTATTCACAAGGAACAACATAAGTGAACTAGGACTATCTTGAGCAAACTGGTATATATGGTAATCCTAAGTACAGAAAAGTGAAAATATAGAAATACAGGACAGCTTACCATAGAAAGACCTTTCTCTCTCTCTCTCTCTCTCTTTCTCTCTCTCGTCAGTGTTGGGGATCTAACCCAGGGGCTAATGTATGGTAGGCGAGTATTTATACCACTGAGTTATACCCCAAGTCTTATTTTTAACTTTTTAAAAGTTTTAATTGGTAAAACATATATAACATAAAAATTTACCATCAAAACCATTGTTAAATGCTTTGTCCAGTAGTGCCAGGTACATTCACATTGTTGTACATCCAATCTCCAAAATGATAACTTGCAAAACTACAACTCTATATCCATTAAACAACTCTCCATTTCCTCCTCCTCCAGACCCTGGTATCCACCATTCTATTTTGTTTCTATGACTTTGACTACTGTAGAGATCTCATGCAACTGGAATCATACAGTATTTGTGTGGTGTGTATGTGTGTGTCTGGTTATTTCACTTAGCATCATGTCCTCAAGGTGCTTCTACTGATGCTTGATAAGTATTAACACAACATCAAGTTCACATATGCCATGACATCACTGAGAACTAAATACTGAAAGTCATTGCATCATTGTTATTCTCTACTGATTAGATTTGGTTTGGCTTTCTTCACTTTTATTTCATTTGTTTCCAGTGGGCTATCTATGTTTCAGGAATTCCTAGACTCTTAGGGTACAGGTTCCACTGTGGAAACTTCAAGTCATGCAAAGCTCTAAATATCTCATAGTCTAGAAACTATTCAAAGAAAAATCAAATCAATTCTCCTGGCTTGGCATGCTGGACCCATGGACATGTTGATGATAGTGGAAGATTTGTTTGTTTAGAGACTCCTAAAATTTAGGGCTCATGGCTATTTTTATAAGTCTATGTAATCCTCAACTTTTCTGTGGATTGTACAACTCTTTTTTTGTTGTTGTTGTTGTTATTATTATTATTTTATTTATTTATTTTTTTTTTAATTGTATACAAATGGGATACATGTTGTTTCTCTATTTGTACATAGAGTCCAGGAATACCATTTGTGTAATCATACGGTTACATAGGGCAATGATGTTTATTTTTTTTTCCCTTCCCCCCCACCCCTCCCACCCGTCTTTTCCCTCTATACAGTCCTTCTTTCCTTCATTCTTACCGCTTCTCCTTATCCCTAACCCTAAACCTAGCCCTAAACCTAATGCTAACCCCTCCCACCCCCATATATGTCCTCATCTGCTTATCAGCGAGATCATTGTCCTTTAGTTTTTTGAGATTGGCTTATCTCACTTAGCATGATATTTCTCCAATTTCGTCCATTTGCCTACAAATGCCATCATTTTATCATTCTTCATTGCGGAGTAATATTCCATTGTATAAATATGCCACGGTTTCTTATCCATTCATCACCTGAAGGACATCTAGGTTGGTTCACAATCTGGCTATGGTGAATGAGCAGCAATGAACATTAATGTGGCTGTATCTCTGTAGTATGCTGATTTTAAGTCCTTTGGGTATAGGCCAAGGAGTGGGATAGCTGGGTCAAATGGTGTTTCCATTCCAAGCTTTCTGCGGAATCTCCACACTGCTTTCCAGAGTGGCTGCACTAATTTGCAACCCCACCAGCAATGTATGAGTGTTCCTTTTTCACCACATCCTCGCCACACCTATTGTTGCTTGTATTCTTGATAATCGCCATTCTAATTGGGGGATATGAAATCTTAGGGAGTTTTGATTTGCATTTCCCTTATCTAGGGATGTTGAACATTTCTTCATAATCTGTTGATTACTTGTACATCTTCTTCTGTGAAGTGTCTGTTCATTTCCTTAGACCATTTGTTGATTGGATTATTTGTATTCTTCGTGTAGAGTTTTTTTGAGTTCTTTATAGATTCTGGAAATTAGCGCTCTATCTGAGGTATGGTTGGCAAAGATATTCTCTCACTCCGTAGGCTCTCTCTTCACATTTCTGATAGTTTCCTTTGCTGAGAGAAAGCTTTTTAGTTTGAATCTATCCCAGTTGTTGATTCTTGCTTTATTTCTTGTGCTATGGGAGTTCTGTTAAGGAAGTCTGATCCTAAGCCAACAAGTTGAAGATTTGGACCTACTTTTCTTCTATAAGATGCAGGGTCTCTGGTCTGATTCCGAGGTCCTTGATCCATTTTGAGTTGAGTTTTGTGTAGGGTGAGAGATAGGGGTTTAATTTCATTCTATTGCATATGGTTTTCCAGTTTTCCCAGCACCATTTGTTGAAGAGGCTATCTTCCTCCATTGCATATTTTTGGAACCTTTGTCTAGTATGAGAAAATTGTATTTATTTGGGTTTGTCCATGTCCTCTATTCTGTACCATTGATCTACCTGTCTATTTTGGTACCAATACCATGCCGTTTTTGTTACTATTGCTTTGTAGTAGAGTTGAAGATCTGGTTTGCAATATTCCCTGCTTCGCTCTTGCTACTGAGGATTGCTTTAGCTATTCTAGGTTTTTTTATTTCCAGATGAATTTCATAATTGCTTGCTCTATTTCTGCAAGGTACATCATTGGGATTTTAATTGGAATTGCATTGAATCTGTATAGCACTTTAGGTAGTATAGCCATTTTGACAATATTAATTCTGCCTATCCAGGAACATGGGAGATCTTTCCATCTTCTAAGGTTTTCTTGAATTTCTTTCTTTAGTGTTCGTAGTTCTCATTGTAGAGGTCTTTCACCTCTTTTGTGAGATTGATTCCCAAGTATTTTATTTTTTTCGATGCTATTGTGAATGGGGTAGTTTTCCTAATTTCTCTTTCTGAAGATTCATCACTTATGTATAAAAATGCATTGGATTTATGAGCATTGATCTTGTAACCTGCTACTTTACTGAATTCACTTATGAGTTCTAAAAGTTTTCTGGTGGAATTTCCAGGTTCCTCTAAATATAATCATGTCATCAGCGAACAGGGATAGTTTGAGTTCTTCTTTTCCTATTCGTATCCCTTTAATTTCTTTGGTTTGTCTGATTGCTCTGGCTAGAGTCTCAAGGACTGTTGAATAGAAGCAGTGAAAGAGGGCATCCCTGCCTTGTTCCAGTTTTTAGGGGGAATGCTTTCAGTTTTTCACCATTTAGAATGATTTAGCCATGGGCTTAGCATAGATGCCTTTATAATGTTAAGGAATGTTCCCACTACCCCAATTTTTTCTAGTGTTTTGAGCATGAAGGGATGCTGTATTTTATCAAATGCTTTTTCTGCATCTATTGAAATAATCATGTGATTCTTAACTTTAAGTCTGTTGATATGGTGAATGACATTTTGATTTCCAATGTTGAACCAACCTTGCATCCCTGGGATAAAACCCACTTGATCGTGGTGCACTATCTTTTTAATATATATTTGTATGCGATTTGCTAAAATTTTGTTGAGAATTTTTGCGTCGATGTTCATTAAGGATATTGGTCTGAAATTTTCTTTTCTTGATGTGTCTCTGTCTGGTTTAGGATCAGGGTGATATTGGCTTCATAGAACGAGTTTGGGAGGGTTCTCTCCTCTTCTATTTCATGGAATACTTTGAGGATATTGGAATGAGCTCTTCTTTAAAGGTTTGTAGAACTCGCTGAGAACCCATCTGGTCCTGGACTTTTCTTTTGTTGGTAGGCTTTTGATGACCTCTTCTATTCATTGCTTGAAATTGATTTATTTAAGTTGTGTATGTCCTCCTCGTTCAGTTTAGGTAATTCATATGTCTCTAGAAATTTGTTGGTCTTCGAGGTTTTCTGTTTTTGGAGTATAGATTTTCGAAA